>NC_135227.1:14489985-14524985 GCF_052324685.1 Brachyhypopomus gauderio
ATAAGTAATATCAGAACTGCCTTTAAATTATTAATGTTACAAAACCTGGAAATCTTGTACATAAAAACATTTACATTAGATTTTTTAAATTGTGTTGTATTTACTTTTTTACAGTTTACATACAAATGTATTTCCTGAAACACAGAAGCTTTAAGAAATGTCATTATAAATGTGCAGTAGTACTGAACCTAGTTTGACTAAAGGACTTGACCTCCCGCCTTCCCGGTCAATACTGGGACGTTACTGCGCGGCGCTGTGGAGCTCCGCTCACTTCACCACAATATGTCCTGAACGTACCGATCTTATGTTATTGTCTGTGAAGAAGACCGTCGGTTTGGAGTAAAAACCCAGCACCTCATCGCAAAGAGTCTTGATATTTTTTTAAACCAAGAGGTAAACAACAAAGTTTCTATTTAGTCAGAAAACGAACATTTGTCGTTGGGCTCTTTTGCAACAGGTTGCCGAGCGCGGCGCTCCACTTCGTGAAGCGCCAGTTAGCCTCTAGTTAAGCTACTTTAAAACAGCGTTTCACGTTAAACTAAGCTGAAGTTAACCGTTAAGGGTCTAAAACACAATTACATTTATTGTGTCTTGTAGTATAAGCGTAGTGGTATTTTTAGTGACTTTGTATTTTAATATTTTATATCGTATCTAACTTCTTCATATGAGTGAGCTACTGGGCCGGGCAGGCGTCGCTTGTGTGGGTCGCTACCCTGGTTAGCACAGGAGCACAGCTAGCTAACCTGAACGAGTGGAGTTGGGCTGAATACTAGTGAACACTAGTGAATACCGAGTTCTATTATAAATTAGTGCAGAGTTTCAGACGTGTCGTGTTGGGATTATCAAAGGGAACTGAATACGTCGGGGACCTGACTGGGTTTAAGTGTCACTCTCAGGGGTCATTTAGTAACGTATAGTCACTTTGTGCTTGTAAATTCGCAACAAAAGCCAATTGGAATAAAAATGGTATGGGGGTAAACAGATATTATTATTACATTTTGTATATCGGTAGAGGTTCATAAAATAAGTTGTGTAATTTGCTGTTGAAGTTTGTTAGCTAGTAAAAAATCTGGAAGTAGCTTTGGCACATTGGACAGTTGATCAGGCCGTTGAGGACGGAGCCCGTGACTGATTATTAAGTATATTAAACGCCTTGTGTTCAGTGATGGGCTACATACTGTTTACAGACGATGAATGACTTATGGTTTGGAGTTTATGGTACAGAAAATGTGAAAATGACTACCCTATACAAATGTTGGATATAAATTCATGCAAAACTTGATGTAGGGTTGCTATTGATACTGTTGGCTGTTGATCCTTTGTACATTTACATTTATTTACATTTATGGCATTTAGCAGACGCTCTTATCCAGAGCGACTTACAAAAGTGCTATGGTTTGTAGACAACCATTGATAAATACATTAATGTTCTTTATAAACTGTGCTCTTTGGGCAGTACTCTTGAAAACACATGGGGAATCGTGTCTCGTCTGCTCTAAAGACTCTTGGTCCTGCAGGCTTGGGTTCCACAGGACTCTGGGAACAATAAAAGCAGGTTCTGTGGAACCCTTGTGATACTATGTCGCCGAATTCCAGCATGAAATTACATTGTTTTCAGACATTAAGCAGTGACGCTTGAAATTGACACCACAGTAGAACTTGAGACTAAAGCCAGTTCCAAGAGCCTTTGCTCATTAGTTTGGTTTTACACAGCCACACCCCTGACAGAGGTCTGAGGAGGTTTTATTGAAAAGTGCTCTTGGTTGAAGACTTTGGCTCCTGAAAGCAGCAGTGTGATGGGTTATAAGGTCGAAGAGAAGCGGAGAATGTGTTTGGACTTATCGCCAGCCAGTGAGATGTTTTCTGAACATCAAAACTGTTTGTGCATGTAGGCATACTTGTGATATATTCTTTTCCACTTGTTTAAATGATCTTTTTGATTGGTTATATACACATTTGGGCACATTTGGGCCCACAGACCCAGCCACTTGTAGTAGTAGTGAGCTGTCCCTTAATGTATTGAGTTTGATTTATAAAGATAACATTTTACTCCATCATCAGTGACTGCAAGTGCATCCTGGTTCAAGTCCAGTATGAGTCCTGTCTAAAGTCAGCATGACACAAGTTTTTTTTTTCTCTAAAGTGTGGGATTGTTTGTTTCTGAGAATTTGAGCTTTTCTTTTTTTATAACGTGATTTGTTTTGTTTGTGTTCAACGGTGTGGTGCCTATTTGATAGCATAGTGCTTAATTCCATGCTTTACCTAAAAAGCTCGACACCTAGAAGACATGTGGTCCATAACAAGCCTTGAAAGCCACCCTACACACTTCTGCTCATTTTCTGCATGAAACAAAGTGGATATTGCTTTCCTTTACAGATGAGCGCGCTGTCACAGATGACTGAACATCTGGACCAAATGACCTGCCTACTTTGAAACATTCTTTGTTAGAGGTTACACTAATTATCAGGATTGGTACACAAATTTTCAAAACAAAACTATAGCAGTACGAAACATGGATATCACATTTCTTTGGCGCCTTACGTGCAGGCTAGTCACCGTTACCAAAGTGTTGTTTTTGTTGTTAGCTGATCTGTCCCATAGTTTTAACGTCTGTGGTTGCCAGATGAGCAGGGTTAGTTTGACAGAACTACACCAGTCTAGGGTTAATGTGTAGTTACGATGAGTGTGTCTCTAGCTGGAGCCCACAGATTGATTTTATGTTTGATTTCACTCCTAGAGAACACAGTGTTCATTATTGTAGCCTAAACAACCTGTTGTTGGTGTCTGAAAGTGAGGAAGCTGAACCTAGCAGTGCGGTGCATGTCCGTGTCCCCACTGCTAGTGTGAGGAACTTCCTCCCTCATTGTTTGGCTAGCCAACCCTTTGTTTTGGAAGAAGTGTAGAGCAGAAGCCACGAACTTCAGTAAGGTAATGGCATCTCCATACTGGGGAATTAGGTTCTTAACAGGTTTTCATTTAAGGCGCAGCTCATGTCACGTAGGTGCTACTGATCCGTTGTTCTTTTATCTCCCGTGGAGCTGGTAGACACAGTGGTGGACTAGAGTATATCAATCTTTCTCAGGTATGTACACACATTCCATCTGAGAGGGGAAGGGGGGAAGGGGGGGGTGAAGATAGGTCTGCTTAGCACGGCCAGGGTGATGTGGCCCGGGACTGGGATCTGGGCCAGGGTGGCACAGTGCAGCTGTGTTCCTCGTGACCCGGCTGCACTCCCTGAGGAATTCTCAATATGTTCTGTCTCTGTTTCCCTCACGTACCTCCACCGAGAGGAGTTAACCAGCTTCTGCTGGCCCGTCCCTCACTCCCCAGTGCACGCAGCCAAAACGCCTTCGGCCCACTGTGCTGTCTAGACCTGGGCTTTTTCCCTTTTGTTTTTAAGAGGCCCTGCGAAGGACAGAAACATGGCTTGGTTTGGAGTCCACTACTGAAAGACTGAAAGAAAATGTTCAACTTGTTTAGATCAAGTGATGGTCCAAGTGGAGTCAACTGGCTGTTTGCGATGGACAGTATCAGCGTGGGATTTCCAGGCGGTGTTGAGCTGTGGTGTGTGTGTGATGTGTATGGCTGTGAGAAGACAGCGTGGCTCGCGGAACAAGTCCAGGCATTGTGGTCGATCTTTTGAATATTGATGTTTTGAAGACGTAAGAGGCAGACGAGAGCAGGCTAGGTTTCTCACCTCTTGGTCTTTTCAATTATTCACTGTCACGACTGACTCACATTTGCTGGCGCGCACACACCCAAATGTTGGCTCTCCTCTGGGATAAACTGACACGAAGCAGTTTGCTTATGGTTTACATATTAACAACCTTCCACCATATATCAGAAGCTGAAGGTCATGGTCTGATTTACACACTGACCAGCTCTTTCTTTTGAAACTTTCAGCTTCATATTTCCTGTTTACACTGCACAGGCTGTTCAGTTCAGCAGTTTTTCAATGCGTTTTCTCACCTGTCTTGACCTGTACTTGACCTAAGCATGTATAGGATTTGTCTTCAATAATGTGCAGGTAGGCAAATTCTGTGGTTCAGACAGCAAGAAATGGAGTCTCAGGTTGTTTTTACCTTTACATGTTTAAACCAGTAAATCACACCAACTATAGCCGCCCTTGAACATGGACAGAATGCCACGTTTGCAGATTAAAAATAAAAACATAGAAGTTGCTACATTGGCCTCCCATTTTATTTCAAACTTTGCTTTCATCAATGTGTGCTGTGTCGTTTAATACATTGGTGCTTCAGGTGCATTTAGCCCCACATGTTCTGTATTAAAGGGTCATTCTTTCTTGCCCCCCCCCCTCCTGTCACATTAGTGTTTTGACCCCTCCTGTCACTAGGTGTTTTGACCCCTCCTGCAAACACTTCCTCACTCGTTGCTCTCCTGGTACGCAGTGGTACTCGCTTTAAAACTGAGAACTGGAATGTGGAATAGTCGGTACGCGAGCGTTGGGCGCTGGAATGTGGTGCGGGACCTTTGGTTGAGATAACGATCCTCTTCTGTTTCTCTTCCACACACACAGTCATGGAAGTGGCAGCTCGCGAACGAGCTTGTCCAGCCTGCATCTAGAAGGTTCCGAGCGCCAATCTAATACTTTAAAATAGTTTATGACCGTAAGGAAAGGAGAACCAAGCCTATAGGGAACATATTTACAGCTGTTGTTTGCTCTGATTAGGGAACAGAGTCCTGTGTTGGAGCGAAGGTTTGTCCTGCTCTCCTCCCGCCACTCCTCAGGACAAGCCGTTTCAAGTCTTTAAGTGCAACTGGTCTACCCAGTACAGGCTGTACGTTAGTGTCACCTGGCCCAGAATAGGGTTGCCTATCTTGCAGGAGGGCTCCGCGTTACTCTTGTCTCGTGAGGTTGAGTTGTTTGGTTTAGCTCGGAGCTGCTGCACGAGGAGATAGCAGGAGTCGAGTCAACAGAATGGGTCCCTGACACCAAGATGAATGGTGCTTGCCATGAGACCACAGAGAGATGTGGGAGTATAGCCACACACTTTTTAGAAATAAAGGACACCGTCATTATAGCAGCGCAAGTATTGATATTGGTATTATTAATAATATTTGATTTGATATTTGCATATGATATTAGCTAGGCGAACGTGTGAGGGTAATCTGTGTCTTTTTGGTTTAATTAGTACACACAAGGATTTTCTTTTTCTTCAGCATTGCCCTAGTGTGGACAGCTGACGTTCCTCCTGCAGTGTAGAAATCGTGTTGTTGACACCATATCTACGAATGCTTCCACCTCATAGGCCGGGATGAGAATGGCCCACCCACCACCTCAAGATTGGCCCCTCCTCCCCTGCACCTGCTCGGTCGCAAACACACCTGCACGCAGTGAACACGCCCAACCAGCTGCTCCCGCAAACACATCCCGCTGCAGCTGACGCCATACCTCGCTGTGCGGGACCATTGGAAATGGCAGCACAGTGTAGTATACATGATCCTCTGTATAAAAAGCTACATAAACAGTATAGTGCTGTGGGGAAAATGCTGTCGTGAAGCGTCTTCCCAGCGTTATGGGCCGGTACTGGCTGTGTAGCGTGGGCAGACCTGGCTCAGACGGCCCCGTGCTGAATGGAGCAGGAGGGTTTGGAGTGGACCACTTCAGTTCTGGAGTGGCAGATGGTTCGGTGCTCCCGTCTGTTTATGTCTTTAGCCACCGAGTACGCCTCGCCGAGGGGGTTGGGATACTCCAACACATGATTAGGCTTGTTTTGTTGGGTGTGTGTGTGTGACGGCATACATTGTGTCACCTGTGAGCATGCGGTGTATATGGCCACGGTCTTCTGCCTGCCTCTGAGCGAGCGTGCGCTGCTGTGATGTGAGCCTGTTGGCAGCGTTTGCTAAGGCCTGTTGGTTTGCTTTGGCTCCCGCTGTGTGTGTTTGTTAAACTGGCAACAATAAAATCCCAATCAGGAATCAATGAAATGGAGCAGCAGTCACCCTGTGGCTCACCCAGACATTACTCACCAAGAGCAGGTAAACAAGGTGATGATGGGCATGGTTTTGTTGGGGTTATTTGTATCTGGTGGTGTTAGTATTGGTGGTGTCCTTAAGCCACTGTTGCAGAGCCTTACTGCTGTAGTGCTCTCTGATTTGGTTTGGTTTCTGTAAAGGTGTCTTATCTAAAGCCCGACTCCAATGACATCACCAGGAATGCCTAAGTGTTGACGTCACATCTGGAAAATAAGATAATAACACGTTTATAGGCAAGTCAACCTGTAAGGAGAGTTAACACTGCAAACCTCTTTACTGTTATGTGCGTAACCCCAATAACATTTATTTAAGTTTCTTTCTCACACTCGCATACACTCACGCACAAACACACACTCACAATCTCTCAAACACACCCCCCCACGCCCACACATGTATGCTGTGCTTACAATAGGCCCCTTATTTTCATCTGATCTGCTGAGGAATGTTGTTCCCAGGCCGCTCTGCATTCCTGCCGTGTTCACGGGACTGTTCCTCCATCCCTGTGTGTGTGTGTGTGTGTGTGTGTGTGTGTGTGTGTGTGCGTGCCTGGCCGGTCCCCCCTCTGCTCACCTTGGTGGACGCGTGAGCAGCTTTGTGTGTTTGTATTCTTCCCTCCTTCAGTTCTCAGTCCTTCCAGACCTCCTGCCCACTAACAAAGCTGTTGCCATGGCACCGCATTGGGCAGTCGTGCGGCACAGTAATCTCTCCCCAACAGAAGGGGGGGGGGGGGGGGGGGACACACGGGACTATCCATTAGAGAGGAGGAGGGGGGGGGGACTATCCATTAGAGAGGAGGAGGGGGGGGGGTCAGATCATGCATGGTGTAGGAGGTGAGGGAGGGATCGTTTGGAGAACTGATATCAGTTCCTACTAAGTCTCAGAGCCGCGCAAGGCGGGAAATCGTAGTCAGGAAGGTCGGGGGGAGCGCGGAGTCCGTGTCAGACCCGCTAACCTGCTGCTGGGCGGGCCGGGTTCTGCCCAGTGTAATATCCCTTAGATGGGGTCCACTGCTTCTGCTCCACGTTGGCCTGGGCTGGAAACGGCTGGAGAAGACAGGAATGTGGTGAGCTGTGGAGGATGGGCCAGGGAAAGGACAAAGGTTATCCATTATCCATGCCTGAGTGTCACATGACCAGAGCTGCTCCCGTGGGATTACTACTGCCTAGTCTGTGTCGAAGGCAAACTTTGTTCAGTACACGACAACATCCAGACGGGCGATGGACACTTTCACTGAATCGTCTTCCTGCGCTCTCTGATCGGGAGACTTGAGAGATGACGGGGCTTTGAATATTTTGTCAGTGAGCCCGAGAGGATGGAGTGGGTTTGAACAGTGGAGGATTAGGTGTAGTGTGTGCTGGTGGGGGACACTGGGGGCTGGGGTGTTGATTTAAGTGTCACCTGTAATGCAGATGGTCAGAGGGCCAGATAAGCAGCAGATCTGGTCTGTCTCACACAGCTGACAGCAGAGGCTGGACCCCACCGTCAGTGTGTCAGCACAGCAGACGTGGAGCAGGAGTGGAGTGTGTTTGAGAGAATACAGAAGTGTGTGTGTGTGTGTGTGTGTGTGTGTGTGTCTGTGTGTGTGTGTGTGTGTGTGTGTGTGTGTGTGTGTGTGTGTGTGTGTGTGTGTGTGTACCAGTGGCATGTATACTGGTTTAGACATATCCAAAACAATTTTAGTTCATAATTACATATGGAGTATTTCATATACTAAGAACCGTCTGGGGCAGAACATTTAGGAAAGATTTAAGGCTTGTTTGAAATGTACCTAAACATTTGTAAATATTTAAATCCTTTAATGACGCTGTGCAGCCCTTTACAGTGCGTGTGTGTGTGTTTCACCTCTCATGAACACACTCTCCTTCTTCCTCACTGCAGGTGGAGCTCCCCCTCTGGAGCCCACGCTGACCCCGCCCTCACTGCCATGGCCCTAGCGTCCACACCATGCAGAACCCCTCCCTCCTAATCCTCACCTCGCCCCCGCAGCCCCGCCCCGCACCGCACCCCCGCAGGGCAGGCGGGCCCGGCGCCATGACCACCTCCCACATGAACGGCCACCCGACCGAGTCCGAGGAGCGCGCGGCCGGAGGGGGCGGCCCGGCCGACGGCCCGCGCGAGATGCCCGTGGACTGCCCGGGCGAGCTGGGCGCCCGCACGCTGCCGGCCCGAAGGAGCGCCCAGCTGGAGCGGATCCGGCAGCAGCAGGAGGACCGTCGGCGGAGGGAGGAGGAGGGCCGCACTCGCCAGGACCTGGACCTCAACTCCTCCATGCGCCTGAAGAAACTGGCCCAGAACCCCAAGGTGGGCATCGACAACCCCACCTTCGAGTCCACGGAGGGCGTCGGCGGGACCCTCGCACAGCTGCAGAGCTTCGGCGCCGCCCCCAAACTGCTGGGTGAGTCGGGCTGTTCTGCCCCAGCCGTGCGCTCTGTCCGCTTTCCCAGAGAGGACCGGGTCGAATATAGAGGGCGAAGGGCGGATGATTATGGAAGTGGGTTCTGAATGTTTTGATTGCACTGATACTGGTGAGCAGACTGAAGGGCTCTTGTGCGCAGATACCAGGAGCCATGAGTGTGTGCGCGTTCTTATCAGAGACAGAGCAGGCCAGTGAGTCGTATCAGTGAGGATTCTGAAGAGCTGTCCAGACCCGGAGAGAGATTTGCCTTGAAAGTAAATGAAGAGAAAATGACAATATAGGCCATCTCTCTCTTGATTATTCCCCCTCTCTCATTTTCAGTCGCTTCTGACTTATTCCACTATTATTTCGCTCTGTTGATTCCTTTACTGGCTCATTATTCTGCGGTCTGGTCTCTGAGAGAGATTTCTTGCCTGAGCTTAATGTGACCTCAGACAGACACACACACACACACACACACACACAGTTTTTCAGTGAGCCTTTACTGTCAGTAAGGTGTGACGTGGATGGGAAGACCGAGTTAGACTGGACTCTTGTAATAGTGCGTGTGTGGGCACGAGTGTTGTGAATTCCTCAGACAGGGAGCAGAGAACCTGTGAGGGGGAGCTTAATTAAAAAACCTCTTAGGAGGCGTTCTGAGTCAGCCTGAGCTGTAGGACCGCTTTTACAAACGCCGTCTTTCTCTTCTTTCTCCACTTTGCCCACATTCCTCAGCTCTTAGTCTTTAATGCTTACATCCTCGTTCTCAGCTCCCTCTCTCTCTTGTTTGTGCATCTGGTCTGCTCCACGCAGTGAGGGGGGAACCGTTGCCTCTCTCCTCCCTAAAGATGTCCCATCAGTGGGAAAAAAAGAGTTTGATATCCACAATCAGCCACCCACTTAGGAAGTAAGGAGCACAGATGAACTCCCCTTCAGCTCGTCCTGAGTTAAAGTCTCTAGTCCTCAGCCATTCTCACATCGCCTTCATGAAGAAGAGAAACTTAATGGGAGGATGTCATGAGACTTTTCTCTCTCTTTTTTTTGCCATTTTTCTTTTATGGTAATATGACTAGCCTACATATTTAGACTTTGTCTTAAAGGTGTTTTAGGTAGTTCTTATGCAGAGCCACTGAACCTTTGTTATTAAATGACATGTGCAGTGCCAGACTAGAGACTGTCTGTGTTAATTGATTCAGAGGTATGTATCGCATGTACTGCTATTTCCAACATTCGTAAATTAAGCTGTTTAATTGAAGCATGCATGGTGTGTGTGTGTGTGTGTGTGTGTGTGTGTGTGTGTGTGTGTGTGTGTGTGTGTGTGTGTGTGTGTGTGTGTGTGTGTGTAACAGAGTTGGAGGAGCTACTGATGTCTCTGAAGCAGGTGCAGCACTGTCTGGGAGACCCTCAGAGTCAGGAGGACGTGGAGCTGGTGTTGCAGCTGGTGCAGAAACCTGACTTCCAGAAGGCCTTCAACATCCACAACGCAGTGGCCCTGCACATGAACCGGCCCAGCCCGCCCTTTCCCCTCACAGACCACGCCCAGAACCTGGTGCACGAGGTCAGCACTCCTTCACCGCTCCTGTCTGGTGCTGCCGATTCATGTTAGAAGATTACTTACTGCTGTCACGCTATTGATGATTTTTAGTGTCTGAACTCCAGAACTGTTTAAACTGGACTTAAATTCAAATGTATCCTGTTAAAAAGTTTAATGCAAAGAATTTTGATGGAAAATTGGAGCAAACTTGGAGCAAAATGGGCAAACTAAAAGTGATGCAAACGTGATATATCTAAATATATATAATGATATTAGCAATATCTCCTAAGATGCCCCCGATGTGTTCAGCCAATGATGATCAGCTGTACAGACTCAGAGCACATTCCTCACAAGGCTTCCTGGTGTCGACACAAGTGACGTGCAGCATTCTGCTCTTTGATATTCCTGCTCACAATCTTTTATTGCATTTAGTCTGAGCTGATGTTCACACATTAGGAACTTCACAACAGCACTGTGCACTGTCTCCCAGCACTTATTAATCAGGGAGAGGAGCATTTAGCATGGAGTCAGTGTGGTGTGAGGTGTTAATGAGTGGCCCAGCAGTGTCTGTGTTAATTCGTTAATGTTAACATCCACTTCTACAGCCACTGACCTGCCCCATGCTGTCAAAATGCCCCGTCCCTGTGGGCCAGGGTAGTCATACCCAGAAGGTTTGTGCTGCTACTTGCTTTGGGGTTGTTGTTTCAAACGTAGCAGTAGCAAGCTTTCCACATACCCTCTCCACGGGGGATGTAGAATAGGTGCTTTTAGCCGTGTTTCTTGACACCATGTGCACAAGTGTGTAGGCGTTATGACACTTGGACTTCTCTTTTTTCACTAAAAGCTGTGCCCTTTTCCAGCCCATTGAAAAGCCGAAAACCAGAAACCCGACTCCAGCTTGTCCAGTGGTAATTTAATTCCAGCATTACGACAAATGCTGTCTCCGTCACCGACGACCTATGTTCAACGATTTCCTTTATCCACTCATCTGTATTGTTTGCTATGTTCCAAGTGAACGGTGCTGGCCAGATGACTCTAATGAGGTCATAGCGAAGCTCCTATCTTTTAGCCTGTTTGGCTGAGTTGTAGGAAAGATATTACCGGTATCACACATGGCTCAAGCCCTGTTTGCGTCATGTCCCTTGACCCACGTCTTTGTCTTTATGGTCTGTTTCCTCTCAGCATAGCTGTCTCCTTGCACCTATGACCTTTTCTGGCCTGATTCATATAATGCTCAACACCTCACTTGATAACCTTGGTGCCACTGTCTGAGCCCCTACCCCCTAGCCCCTAGCCCCTACCCCCTAGCACCTTTGCCCTCTCCACTAGACTCGCGCTTTAGGGCTCAGCCCTGTGTCCTTAAGCATTCTATGGAGTAAAAACCCAGAGCCGGTTTTCCTCTCTGATCTGCCCAATGCTTTCTGTCTTCATTGTGCCAGCCATGCGATGGTGTGAATAGTAACACAGCTAGTGTGGAAAATTGGCCTAGGAAGGGGCTTTAGAAGCCTTATTAAATCATCAAGGGGACTTGTGGGTGGAGAACCATGAAACCGAATGTATTCATACGATAACCAAAGAGATGCATGTTGAAATAGGACTCCATGTGAATTTACAGTGTAATTCAAACAGTCACTCACTTGTTTCCTTTAGAAGTTTTATTTGGATCAAATCCATGGAC
This sequence comes from Brachyhypopomus gauderio, assembly GCF_052324685.1. Taxonomy (NCBI): domain Eukaryota; kingdom Metazoa; phylum Chordata; class Actinopteri; order Gymnotiformes; family Hypopomidae; genus Brachyhypopomus; species Brachyhypopomus gauderio. The sequence goes on from NC_135227.1 coordinate 14,501,590, forward strand.
ACTTGCCATTCTGTGATCTCATGTATGAATAAAACAGTGGGTTTTTCAATGATAGTTTAATTTTCTTGGCATGAAATCCTTTTTTCCCTTTTTAACCAGATGAATTCATAGACTATGTTGGAATATTGTGTAAGTCGCGTGTAGCTCAACATAGTGTAATGAATTCAGATCTTCAAGCACAGCTTATTTAATCTCCTTAAAGGCCATGAAGGAAGAGATAAGTTCTACCATATGGCTTCTGATGGCCCTGTTCTGTTAGTGGCCATTATGGAAATTTGAATAAGCATGGCATAAGGAACATAATAGCATAAGGAACATAATGCAAAGTACAGAAATATGGAGAAAATAGTTTTGACACTGTCATTGTTGTCATTAAATTTCTGGGATATATTCTTCATGGTTTTCTTTATCCTGTCTGCTGCAATTCAATACTTTGCTACTTTGCAGCTTTTTTAATAGGAGTTTATATGCTTTAAATATATTGGAAGGGCCTTTTCTCCATAGTAATACATTACACTGTGCTGAATTATAATAACAGAGTGTTGCTGGTACAACAGCGCCGATTAGGTCTTCTAACAACATATGATAAATAAAATAGATTGTGCTACTCTGTTGTGGCCCACAATATACACACAAAGATCAAATAGCATTTTGTCAGTCACAATGACTGCACTAAGGAGTTTTGTATGTGAATGGTAAAGCATTTAACTTCAGTTAACTTTCATTGTCAATTTGCCAGAATGGCAGCCACAGTAAAAACAGAATGTCTTTTATATATATCTAACTTGCGGTGGTCTTCAGCTGTGGTGTCTTCTCTATTAGGTCCAGGCCGTGCTTCACAACTCTTCCCAGAAGGAGGGACTTGAGCTGAGTGCCTTGCTGAAAAGTCCTCACATGCAGGTCAGTGGGGTTCCCCGCCTCTACCATGGGGCCTCTACCATGGGGCCTCTACCATTCCTCCTGCTTCCTGTCCTGAGGTGCTATATCTACTATCTTGACGTCCGGCTCATCTCACTGGCGTGTGCGGATAGTTTGGGGTGGTGCCTCATGGCTGTGGTGATCGGCGATGTCGATATCATTTGTCTTTCTTCTGTAGGCCTTCATGCTGGCTCATGACAGTGTAGCAGAGCAGGAGATGCAGCCCGAGCCCCTGGGGCCTCTGGACAGCCCATGCGAGACGCTCGCGCAGTGGGGGGGCGAGACCGTCAAGATCGTACGCCTGGAGAAAGCCAAGGACGTCCCACTGGTGAGAAGAACCTTCGCACGTGTCCTTCAGCCTTCTCCCGCTACGTTGAAGTTGGTCTCAGTCTAGCGCGGGTTGTGTTTAGGGCGCGACGGTGAGGAATGACATGGACAGCGTGATCATCAGTCGCATCGTGAAAGGGGGGGCGGCGGAGCGCAGCGGGCTGCTCCACGAAGGCGACGAGATCCTGGAGATCAACGGAGTCGAGATCCGCGGCAAAGACGTCAACGAAGTGTTCGACATCCTGGTGAGGGGAGAGAGACCTCGGGAGATCTTCGGAGTTCTAGATCGTCATCGAAGATAAAGGCCAGAGAAAGCGAAAGTTCACGTTTGAATTCACGTTTTGCCGCGTGTCCCTTCTGTGCGTCCTCAGGCGGAGATGCACGGCGCTTTGACCTTCATTCTGATCCCCAGTACGCAGGCCAAACCTCCACCCATCAAAGAGACAGTGGTGAGAACTGTGTTAAACCTCAACGTGTACAAGTGTGAAAATGTGACTACTGCCTAGTTGTGGTGTAACTATAAACTACTCTGTGGAGCTTGTGTTCTCCATCCATCGTGATTTCTCCCTCCCCCCTTTTCCCCATGCTGTTGCATTAGCATTGTTTTACCTCCGTACCTCAGGTGCACGTGAAGGCGCATTTTGACTATGACCCTTCCGATGACCCGTACGTGCCGTGCCGGGAGCTCGGGCTGTGTTTCCAGAAGGGGGACATCCTGCACATCATCAGCCAGGAAGACCCCAACTGGTGGCAGGCGTACAGAGACGGGGACGAGGAGAACCAGCCATTGGCCGGCCTTGTACCAGGTATCGGGTCGCATGAAGTGGTTGGTTGTAGAACGTCTCTGCTAAGAGTTTAATAGAGCAGCGTCTGTCATTTTTGTTGTTGATGGGTTTTGCATAATATGTTGTAGGCAAGAGCTTCCAGCAGCAGAGAGAGGCCATGAAACAAACAATAGAGGAGGATAAGGAGCCTGAGAAATCAGGTTAGCACTGCTACACACACACGCACGCACACACACACACACACACACCTTTATTCATTTCAATTTATCCTCACACACAGATGTTTTAGTTCAAAGTATGTTCAAAATGTTTTAGTTCAAGTGGGTTGTGAATGACTGATGTGAGTGCTTCATTATGGGCTGCTTAGGAAAGCTGTGGTGTGCAAAAAAGAACAAGAAGAAACGTAAGAAGCTGCTGTACAATGCGAACAAAACCGATGGTGAGTCACCTGTGTTGCTCCACTGCTGCTCCACTCACCCCTCAGCAGGCTTCATCCATGCGGGTGGGGACGCAAAATGTGCCCTTTCATAATGCCTGCATAGTGCCCTCTCCTTGTCTTTCTGCCTGTCAGCCTCGGTGTAGGGTCATTAGGGGACAGATTCACATTTTCAAGCTTTTTAAGGGGGGGGGGGGGGTGTTTATTTAGTTATTAGCTTCCCAGTTAGCAGCATACAGTTAAATGTAATTGAATGAATTTCAGATTGATTTTTATCAAACCTACTACACAAGATCTTGTATAAACGTGTTGGTGTTTATTTAGTTAGCATTTATTTAGTCTAGAAAATTCATGTAATCTCTTTCCGTGGATCTTAGATTATGACAATGAGGAGATTCTCACCTATGAGGAGATGGCACTATACCATCAACCAGCCAATCGCAAGCGCCCTATCGCTCTGATTGGCCCACCAAACTGTGGTCAAAACGAGCTGAGACAACGACTCCTGTCCAGTGACCCTGGCCGGTTTGGAGGTGCTGTTCCTCGTGAGTATTGTTCACTGGTGATTTGGGGCTTTGCCTGTCTGTACACCATGTGATGTAGCCAGTAAGATACGGCTTTTCCCAACAGACACCACGCGAAACCGACGAGACGGAGAGGTGAACGGCCGTGATTACCACTTCGTGTCCCGCCAAGTCTTCGAGACGGACGCTGCGGCGGGGAAGTTCATCGAGTCTGGCGAGTTTGAGAAGAACCTCTATGGCACCAGCACAGACTCTGTGAGACAGCTCATCAACAGTGGCAAGATCTGCCTCCTGTGTTTGCACACCCAGGTGAGAGTGACAGAGAGAGAGCGAGGGAGGGAGGGAGAGAGAGAGAGAGAGTGCAGACAGGTGCTGGACTGTTGTCATGTAAGGAAAACTCATCAGTGAATGTCACCCCTCCTTAGTCTCTGAAGGTATTGCGCAGCTCGGACCTGAAGCCCTACATTATCTTCATCGCCCCGCCCTCCCAGGAACGACTGCGTGCCCTCCTAGCTAAGGATAACAAGAACCCAAAGGTAACCTACAGACCTCCTCTCCTGCTCTTAATGACACAAGTACTTGATGTCTATCTCAGCTTTCTGTCTTTTATTTGTCCTTAGCCATGGCAAAAGTGCTATAGTTTATTATTGTGTATTGCAACAGCCTCAGTCTGGTGTCCTCTCCCCTTGTCTTCTGCACACAGCCCGAGGAACTAAGGGACATCATAGAGAAAGCCAGGGAGATGGAGCAGAATTTTGGCCACTTGTTTGATGCGGCCATAGTGAACACTGACCAGGACAAGGCCTACCAGGAGCTGCTGCGATTGATCAATAAGCTGGACACTGAGCCCCAGTGGGTTCCTTCATCCTGGCTGCGCTGAGACGACTCCACACACGCGCGCGCGGGCGCACACACACATGCACAGAGACAGAAAAGAGGAATCTGCAGTGTGCCGGTGTTACTGTTTGCTTTAGAGGACTGTGTGGCTGGATGACTGGTTGCTTCACATTGGAAGACATTTATGTGCTTAGCCACATGCTGAACACTCAGATAATTGTACATGCTGGAAGGAACTGTGTTTCTGCTATGTTGACTCTACATGGGAAATCCCACATTTTCCTTTCTTCATGATAGCAATTTTTTGTTTTGTTTTTTTGTTTTTGTTTATTTCTTAATGTGTTTGGTTCTTCTTTTTTTCCCCACGCTCTCTCTAAATCAACAACATTCCTGAGCTGTGTAAGAAATGTACCAGCACTTGGTAGCAGCAATAGAGTTCCAGTGCTTCTATTCTGGTTTTGATGACTATTTATAATTGTAAATATACCTGAGGTATTTTTTAAGATGTTGATGGGAGATGTGATGGATGTGGTTCTGTGGTCATTACCTTCTCTGGACTCTGGACAGCTTCACCATGTTCTTGTAGGCCAGGTGTCTGATGTTCTTTGGATGTGAGTCTTTGCAGGTCATTAGTCTGGTGGAGATGTTATAAAATCTGATATTACTGGCTGACAAAATCTTTTAGCTGTTTGAATTTAATATGATTGTAGTACAAATTGATCAGTTTTCACTAAATGGAAACGGAGAGGTACTAAGCAGATGTCAGTATGGCATCACTGAAGATCCCCCGGTCAGATTGCTAAATGACCAACTAGCAGTGTCCTCTGGTTCTGATTGCTTGTCTCATTTCTGTTTATGTCATATAATAGTTTACCAGTCAGCTTGTTGTGGGAGTTTCTTTATTGCACTACAAAACTATAAAGAACGCTAGCAAGCAAACTTGTAAAGGATGTCATCTGGCTCCATTTGAATTCCCTGTAGATGGGTGGCCACTGGCTGGAAACACAGCTCTGTGGTTGGAAAACGTTTCATTTTCTGAGTACGTTTTGGGCCATCTTTGATAGGGGACAGTAATGGGTGAATCGCTTTCTCTAGACAATAAGTGCTGATGCAGGGAAGAAGGGACTTTGTCATGCCCCAGCTCGTATGGGATACATCACTGTGGTTTGGTGGCCACAGGCTCCTCGCGGCTGAAGAACTGCAGTTGAGAGGATTCTGTGCCACTCAAAAGGAGGAAGATGGAAGAGGCTGTGACATCACCCAATGCCTCTGCCGTCCTGTGTGGCCTAGCTTTGTGCTCCTATGGCAACAAACACTGTGATTGACACACTACAGTTGGAGTGATTTAGTAAATATCAGGTTATTGTTGTTTTACCTTTGTGTGAATGTGTGTGTGTGTGTGTTTGTGTTTGCGTGCTGTCTCAGTATTCACATGCACTTCCAGGACTCAGAAGTGTGACCAGTATTGTAATCAGTATTTTATAGCAATACAGTGAGGTTCACCTGCTGAGCTTATAACCAGCCCAGTTTTAATTCTTGCTACAGATAATTTCAGAGAACGTCCCTTCACTTTAAGTGCAGATTAAATACATAAATCTTCTGTCGGATATGGTTCTGGAAGTCTTCAATCTATTCCAGATTTTTGTGTGTGTTTTTTTTTCTCCTGTGACAAGTTGCGTACCTCATATTTCGTTGATCAAACTGAAGATCCTTCGCAATACTCAAGTGCCGTTTAAGAAAAAACGGAGGCACAAATGTGTGTTTGACCTGTGGTTCTTCCTGTGTAGAGAGCATAGATGATAAACCTCTTAGGAGTGTCAGAATGTTGTTTTCGTATCTGACTTGTGTTTGAAGCAAAGACCCACTGAAATGCAGAATGTAGTAAAGTTCTCCTGTTAGTGAGCACACACTGGAAACGGCTTTAGCGACATTAAAAAAAAAAATAATAATCAATCTATATTTTGAGAACAACCTATATATTTTTGTGTATAAAACTCATCCACACAAAGTACACCTTTAGGCTAGCTTTCCTCCACAATATTGGTTCATGTTTTATATGGACTTAGACCCATTAACCAGCTGAGCTTCATCTATAAGCCACATGCAGTCTAGTTTCATGCCATTTAACTGGAAGTAGAACTAATGAATGTAAAATAAAAATCACCATTTTGTTTGACAAACTTTTTGTATGAATTATACATGTGAATTATTAAAAACCAGATTGATAAGACTTGCGCTTTTTTTCAGGGTAAATAAAAATATTCATAAAGCATATATTTTTAACAGCAGTCCATTGCTAAAATTTTGGCAAGACAAGACTGTAGACAGCTGCTATCTTTCACATTTGTTACTTAATTGGCAAAAAAAAAACATCTCATCACTGTGATAATTCCACATAACACTATTGCCAAGTTTCATTACCTTCCTGAAAGAATGAATCTGGAATTACTTCAAGAATGCAGTTACAACAGAATAATAAAATCCAGGTCTCTGGTCTTTCTGAAATTATTAAAAATAAAGTCTTGTCTGTCAGCCCAACAGAAAATTTTAAGCTTCTCAACAATATTTAGACGGACTCTTTTCTTGACTATATTCAAATGTAACTGGCTGCCTGAGGAGCTGGACCTCAGAGAGTGGACATGTTGGGTGGAGAACCTACGCCAGGACGCGAGATGGCGCTGCGCACTTCGCCGGTTTGTCGAGTAACTTCGAAGGAACGACTTCAAAACTGTGCTTTCGTTTCCGGGTGAAGTTCCCCATGCTGGTGAAACTGACTTACAGTAAAACGTTGATTTCCAGACGTTTCTGTAATTGCTGATACGATTTGATTTCATAAACGTATCGGACGTTTACAGAACACAACAACTCTAGCAGTATCTCGTCTGGATCTTTAACAATAAAGTAAGTAAAACAAGCCTGATGTACATTAGCATGATAGTCGTGCATGCGGTAAGACTCATTCAGACTGTCTCAGCTCTCTCACTAGCCGGATAACCAGGTGATGATGTAATATATTAACTATGATATTGAACAGTTATGACCCTATTATAAACCCTATTTAATCAAAGGTGAATTGTCAATATCTAAATGCGTTGCCCCTTCATATATACACATAATATATTGTGGGCAGGCAAGCACGAAGCAGACCAGACGGTTCTTAAATGGATTAATATGTATATTGTCAAACGAGTTGGCAAGATAATTGGTTACTTCACTAGTTTAATCTCTTATTTGTTGTATCGCAGGTTCAGGATGCCCGGCCTCAGCTGCAGGTTCTACCAGCACCGGTTCCCAGAGGTGGAGGACGTGGTGATGGTGAACGTGAGGTCCATCGCCGAGATGGGCGCATATGTCAGCCTGCTGGAGTACAACAACATCGAGGGCATGATCCTGCTGAGCGAGCTGTCCCGCAGACGCATCCGCTCCATCAACAAACTCATCAGAATCGGACGCAACGAGTGTGTGGTGGTTATTCGTGTAGACAAGGAGAAAGGTGGGTTTTTTAAAAACTCATCCCTAGTCTTATCCCTAGTTAAAACATGACCGATCTGTGATGATTCTGTGCGTCCTGATGTTGTACGTTAGTTCTTTACTGCCTAAACAGTTTAATCCACACCTAATCCCATAGGTTACATTGATTTATCTAAAAGAAGAGTATCACCAGAAGAAGCTATAAAGTGTGAGGACAAATTCACCAAATCTAAAACCGTAAGTGAATCAAAGTGTTGTGGCAATGAAGGACTCAACATAAAATGTTTGCCATTGTAGAAAAGTTTCTTAGTGGATGTGTTTGTTTCGCAGGTTTACAGCATCCTGAGACATGTGGCTGAGGTTCTAGAGTATACCAAAGACGAGCAGCTGGAGAGCCTGTACCAGCGTACTGCCTGGGTGTTTGATGAGAAGTACAAGAGGCCTGGATACGGCGCTTATGACGTCTTCAAGCAGGCAGTGGCGTAAGCATTATACTCTTTAGTCAGTTTGTTAATCTGTTGGCAGCATTTATTAGTTTGAATCAGGGTATCCTGTATTTGTGAATGCTTGCAGGGATCCATCCATTTTAGATGACCTAGATTTGACAGAGGAGGAAAGAAAGGTTTTGATCGACAACATCAACAGACGACTCACCCCACAAGCAGTCAAAATCAGAGCAGGTGACTTCCTGTGCACTTTAATGATTGAAACTTTTGGGTGGTATATAGTTTCATGAATAATTCACAAGAATCATTAATGAATGTGCTAATGTGCAGACATTGAGGTTGCTTGTTACGGCTACGAGGGCATCGATGCAGTCAAAGAGGCTTTGCGAGCCGGTTTGGGCTGTTCAACTGAGGCGATGCCTATCAAGGTTCATTCCTGACACATCACGCTAGTTATTTAGCAATTGGTTTGAACGAATTATGAAACTGATTTTGTATATTTATTACATGATGACAACATTGCTTGTTGCAGATCAATCTGATTGCCCCTCCTCGTTATGTAATGACAACCACCACCTTGGAGCGCACAGAAGGACTGTCTGTGCTCAACCAGGCCATGGCAGCCATTAAAGAGAAGATCGAGGAGAAGAGGGGTGTCTTTAACATTCAGATGGAGGTGAGAGTCGGCTGGGGAGTGTCATAACTATTTGCTGGGCTTTTTTTGTTCAGTTTACTGCATAAATGACTGGTGAGTGGCTCAATTGTTCAGAAATCTGCAGTTTCACTGATTGTTTTTTTCAGTAATTTTAGGTAAAGATACAGACATTTTCTTTAGACAGAAATGGTGGTAATCACGTAATGGAGAATGTAAATCTGGCTTTTGTCAGTAATAGTACAGTAATATTGTTATATATAAATCTGTGAATTTGTGGAAGAAAGTCCAGTCCAAATTTACTGGTGCTGTTTTTTTGTGCCGAGTGTCATTGTGTACGCCACTGTCATTTAGCCAAAGGTGGTGACAGAAACAGATGAAACAGAGCTGGCCCGGCAGCTGGAGAGGCTGGAAAGGGAGAATGCAGAAGTGGATGGAGATGACGATGCAGAGGAGATGGAGGCCAAGGCTGAGGACTAGAGGGAACGTGTCAAACAGACCAAGATTGCCAGGAATTGTCATCCAATTGAACAGTAACGTTTTATCATGCCACAAAGACTGAGAAAGGCCTGACTAAAACTGAGGAAATGGATATGTCTCAGGGGGAGGAATGATGGCAGCCTTCATACTGCCTATAACGACAGCTTTGGACCTACTGGTGAACTTTTGCTCCAATGCACTGTTCTTTCTGTCCTTCATGACAAATGGAGATGGATATTCACGGACCTCTGCAGATGTTTTAATTTCCAAGAAAGCATTAATACCATGTCAAGTGTTTTAATGCAAATGCATTAGTAATTAGGGATGTTATTTTACAACTGTTGGTAATTTCAGTGGCCTTGCTCTCTTTCCCAACTCAACAAAGGTGAGCTGCCCTTTCTCAGGAGCCTCTTTTATGAGGATTGTGCTGGGGTTCTTGAACCTAAAAGAACATCCAGTTTGGATCTCAATGGCTTTTTGCTTATGACCAAGTCAGGTCTCCCTCTTTTCTTCTGGTATGTATCTGACGTTTTCCTTGAAGACTAAACAGCATAGTACTGCATCTAATCAGACCCCTTTCAGATTTGTTTGGGTTCAATTTATATACCAACACAATGATTCATACAGCTGATTACATGCCAGTAGTGTGTCCAAACCTGTGAATGTCAGGTAAAGAAGTAAATGTCAGTGCTCATAGTTCATTTGCTTAGCTCACACATAATAAAATGAGTTTGAAATAATAAAAAATAGTGTATTGTTATTTGTTCACATTAAGTATATTTTCACTGTCAAAGTTACAACACTCAGGTGTCACAATTTCTTAATGAAACTTCATGAAACACTTTCTAGATTAATTCCAACCTGTGGACACCTGTTGCCCTGCATTCTGTATTAGTTATCTTGCCCACAGCCAAGTTCTGGGTACAGGAGTTGGGTTAGAATACTTTTGAATGGATTAACACTTTCCAGCCAGCAGGGACACTGACAAATGTAAAAACTCCAGTAGCACTGCTGGGCCACCTTAACCCTTGCAATCATGCCACTACCTTGTCAGTTATTAAAATTAAAATGAAGCTGTGGCATTGACAAAATGCATGGCAATAGACAAAATTGTAATTATACATAAAAAGGTGTGTCCAATTTAACACAATTTAACTGCCATCCTTTCTCTTGAGATCTTAAACGAGTGTAATTGCAATGTATCCTAAAGTCTTTTTAAGCTTACAGACTGGCTTGTGGGTGTAGTGTTGAACTAGCTCACTACTGAATTTTCTAAAGGACGTTTGACTACTTTTACAGAATTTTAATACATTTTATTTATTTTATTTTAGGAAATTATTACTAAATGAAACATGTAAGGCATTGCACTCTAAGCAGTCACCTAATGTTACTTGTACGGTGATCTCTTGCGTTTGTTGAATCGCTGACCCAGTGTTGCCAACTTATAGCGACTATAGTTGCTATATTTACTTTACTGGGATTTCTGTACTTCTCTTCCTCTCGGACATTTCAATTAGGGGTGCAGGAAAAAATCGATTCGAGCTCGAATCTCGTTTCTAACATTGAACGATTCAGAATCGATTCTCATTTTCAAAAAAATCTATTTTTTTTTCGGGTGCGGGTGTGCCTTCTCAGCCACCGTAGTGCTAGGCAAAACAAGGAAACAGCTTTGACTAAGCCCAGGTAAGAATGGGCTTGATCATTTGCACATGCATAAAGACGCTACAGATGATATTCGGGAGTTACTGTTCATTGAGCACTCTAGTTTTGTCCTAACTAGATATTTAGACATAATACTGCTGTAATTCTGCGAAGTCATGGTCCAAGGTGAATTTCGGTATAGCCAGTGTGTATTTTATTTGAATGAATGAATGTTCAACTTATATAGCGCCTTTCTAGATACTCAAGGTCGCTTTACAATTTTAACACGGGTCACCCTTGAGCCACTGTGTTTTTGGACATAGATAATGCCGTGCCGTTTGCTGTGATGGATAATTAAAGTCTAGCACTTATTTATGCATAGAAATGTAAATCGACAATATAATCTGTAGCGTCTTTATGCGGATAAACGAGGGGAGTCGGACTTCGCCACAACACCGGCTGAAAGCCAAATCTGTTGCACGTGAATTGCTACAGGCACCGTTCAGAAACGGTAAAGGTTTTATCAACATATTGCAATAATGTAAACACACAAAGGTAAATCCAAGACAACATGTCTTATTTTGAGAAGGGAGAGTCAGTGACACATAAAAACACTGGCTGTATAGTTTAATCACATTTGTACTGCATCTTTTTCTGCCATGTTAAGATGTTGTCCATCACTTCTGCAGGAGATGCTCCATGTTCTGGTTGATAAATGAAAAGCCAGCAAAGGTATTCCAGTTCATGAAGTAAAACAAATTCTTCTTACACTTAGACAGGAGGGGCTTCTCATTTTAAAACGCCAGGTCAAAGTTTCTACAGTCATTGGGTGATGTCTGTGGTTGGAGGAGAATGGAAGCAAATCACACGATGAACAGAGGCTGCATTTCAGTATCTGTATTTTTGCAATTTGCTCTATGAGCATACAGTATGAAAAGTAAAAAAAAAAAAACAGGAATGAGAGAGGACTGTAAGAAATGGAAAAAGATGGAAAGAAAGCTCATACCACGTTTGGCTTGTAAGGGGGTTCGATTTCTCTCCTCTCCAGAGCAGACCAATTAACGGTCTCGAAGAATGACTGACCTCTGATGTTACCCACAAAAGCCAGTCTATCAGAAGGGTCTCGAATAAACAGCTTTGTTCATGGAAGAAAACCAAAAGCAAGAATATTATTCATAATAGAAATATCTCAGTGTGTTTCCTTTCTAAGTGCATAATAGCAGAACTCTATTCATGTCTTGGTTGTGAAGTATTACTATTATTATTATTACTATTATTAATGTGTCATCAGGTGTGATTTTGTGCATGCTTACTCGCAATAGCATTTGTCTGGCATTCCTTGTCATCCAGTGAGGGAAGTCAGGTATGTCTATAAGGATGGATGCAAAAAGCTCATCTTCGTCATCACCATCGAATGGAGGCAGACCAACCAGCATCACATACACAAGCACACCAAATGACCACCAGTCCACTGAAAATGAATACGGCTTATACAGAAGGATCTACACACACACACACACACATACACACACATTCACATTCAGGGCATACTGAATTACATTGACATTGCTACAGGTGAGAACATTCAATGTCAAATTAATTTGATGCCATCTCATACCTCAGGGGCCATGTAGTAGTGTCCCACAGCAGGTTGTGGCAAGATTGCCTCCAAAAACATTCTCTTTACACAGGCCAAAATCAGCTATCTTTACGTGACCCTCTCCATCTAGCATCACGTTGTCCAACTTGAGATCCCTAATGCAGGAGAGAATTACAAAAATGTGGCAAAAATGTGGTTTAGTAGACAAGAACAGTAAAGGTGAAAGTACAGAATGTCAATTTAGCTTTGTTTGTGTGTGTAACCTGTGGATGATGCCTTTTCCATGAAGGAACTGCAGTCCACACACAATTTCAGCTGCATAGAATCTGGAAGGAAGAAAAAAACCAGGAGCCATCAGACCAGACTATAATTACACACACCTACGTTTATATTTATATAAGGCATACAAAAAACATCATTGTGTGTGTGTGTGTGTGTGTGTGTGTTGCCTCACGTGGCTCTGTTGAGGTCAAAGCGTCCTTTCACCTTCATGTGGAAGTTCAGATCACCTCCGTTCAGATACTCCATCACAAAGAACAAGATGGACTCTACATCATCTTTCTTCCACACCTTGTTTTTCTTCAAGGCTTTCACGGCAAACCAAGCCTCACTGCCCTTAAGTTCTGCCAGAAAAACCTGAGCAGGGACCAACGGAGAGAAATAGACAAACAGACCAGAGTGAAAGCAACACACACACACACGCCACACACACGCCACACACACAAATGAAATATGAAGATTTGATGGAATAGTGCTTGTTTGGTCTATTCAGGAGATAGTATTTAACAATAGAAGGGCAAAAGGACAGACATGTAAAAATGATAAGTGAATAGTCAGGAGAAGTGAAGAGAGACACAGAGTCAGTGCGTGTGTGGAGGACGCGGGAGCCACATGAAGAGGAAGAATCTACATTGCCATAGCCTCCCTTGCCCAGTACTTTGTGGAAGGTGAAGTGCTCGAGAGTGATGCTTGTCTGGTGGCTGATCCGGGACCGGGGGTGAGAACTCGAACCCTCACCCTGAGAACTTTTTTTCAAATATGTTTCTATAAAGATTTTTTAAATCATACATTAATTACATATTACATGATAATAACAAGTGAATGTTTCTCATCTTAATTGTGTTAATGTAAGCTTATGTTACGCCGAGCTGCTCCATACCCACACCACCACTCAGTGCCTCAGGTCAGCTGAGGGGCCGAGGTCAAAGCGTAAGCTCAGAGGGGATAGAGCTTTTTCCATTGCTGCTCCTAGATTATGAAACAACCTACCACTGCATGTTGGACAATCCCCTTCACTGCCCATTTTTAAAACAAGTCTTAAAACTCACTTTAATTAATTGGCTTTAAACACAGCATGAGACTTTGTATATTTTTAGTTTTTACTGTTTTAGTTTATTTCTTTGATTTGTTCTATTGATTCCTTTTACCGCTTTAGTTAATATTGTTTTATCCATTTTTTGTTATTATTTGTTTTATGTCTAATGTTCTATTCTTATGTACAACACTTTGTTTCGGCTGCCGTTCTTAAAGTGCTCTATAAATAAAGTTGAGTTGAGTTATATGAAAATAACTATTGAACATGTTGATATCAGCAGATTACAATATGTTATCAGCTTGAGATTCTGTAGGAATGTGCCTTGGTCATCTAGAGATTTTTTCAACAAGTCCTAATTATATATTACATTGTAATAACAGGTGAATATTTTTCAGCTGAACTGTGTTAAAAGCATGTCTTGGATTGATATTAAAAGCTATTGAACAGCTTGATGTCATCAAATTAGCAAATGAGTTATAAGAAAGGGATTTTTTATGAAAATGACTTGCTCACCTAGAGGTTGGCTACAAGAGACCTCAATCTCATCATGGAGAACGTCGAGGTGATCCTCACAGGCCTCGTCCAAAGCACTTTTATTCAAAGAGACCTCAATCTGATCAAGGACAACGGGGAGGTCCTCCTCACAGGTGTAATAGCGGGAGATGTAGGAGACGGAATCTCCCGCGGATGTTTTATGATGGCGGACCCAAGCGCCTCGTCCGTGCACTGAATGCTCGCACACACCTGAGGAACAGCACGCCTTTCGCTCTTGGCCACGCCTCATTCCCCGCCCCCACACAGAGGGTAAAACCGGAGCAAAGAAAAGAGAGAAGCGCAAAAAAAAATTATGAACGTAAAATGCGAGACGCAAAGAAAAGCAGTGACGCGCAAACAAAAGAAAGAAACGCAAAAGGGAGAAAGTATTGCAAAAAAAAGCAGCAACATAAAATGTGAAACGCAAAGAAAAGAAAGAAACGCAAAAGAGGGAAAGTATTGCAGAAACAAATTAGGAACGTAAAATGCAAAATGCTAATCTTATATTTGCGATATTATTATTTTTTCGTCACCATTAAAGACCCTAATTTGACTCCATAGTTTTGCACAACAACATTTTACTGTCATCAAAACATTTATATATTCACTTCTGCATGACAAGTATTTCAGCAGAAAACGCTGTACTTCGAGTTAGAATTTGCGCATGTGCAAGTTCTACTAATTAAACAGATAAAACGCTATAAGAATACTATTTTATAGACACATACACAAACACACACACACACACACCACAATTTAGTATTTAGACGAAAATTATAACGACAATAAAGCCCTATGTTTATAAATAGAGATTTTGAGATATTGATGCTACATTTGAGACCAGTTGTAATGCAGGAGTAATGTAATTCTTCTGATCAATAGAAGGAACTATAAGATCGTGTTATACGTTGTGTTCAACACTTCTACTGCCGTCGAAAGCGTGAATCCATTTTGTTCTTTGTTGAAGTGACATCCTGGAACTGTTTAAGGTAGTCTTTTTCTAACAGTATGTTGACATACAGCTGAAATCGGTAAATCATTTGTGTTTTTGGTTACCACATCGACCCAATATTACAATCAGGCTATATGCTACTGAGATGCCACTTTATTAAGGATAACTGTTGTACAGCTTTACAGCTTACTTATAGGCTAATAATCCATTTAATTAATCCATTAGATTTGTTGTTTTAGCAATGATATGGATAATGATATAATTACAAACAGAAAATACACTAAATGTGCACAAAATAATATTTTTTAAAATCTGAATATAAATGGCTTGTACAGGCAACAGTCATTATTGTAATGTGACCTCCCTCTGCCCTAAGCACAAAATAAAATGAACGGCAGCCTATTAGGTACAGCTACAGAACGGGTGAACCTAATAGAGTGTTCAGGGAGTATACTCAAGTGTCACAGAGTTTGAGGACATGTTTTTGTTTTCCTTTCAAATTCAAACTTGATGTGAATTATTCCCTCAGAGCCCATTCTGCAGTGGGCGATGGGAGAGGAGATGTCAGCCCAAGTGATAGCTTCTCATGCACAGCACATTGTTACGCTGAAGGTGGCTCCCAGTCCTTGTGCTGCTGATGTGACTTTGCTGGCCCCTGTCTTTGCCTCCAGCGCACACACAGGTGTGGACTGACAGAAACCTCCTCACACTCATGTGTGTTCATGGGCGTAATATGAGAATGTAAATCTTTCTCTGCAAGGGCTCTGTGTATGTCTTTGGCACCATGTTGAAATGTGAACTGTGAGCAGATTGATCCAGTGCTTATTTATAAAGCTACATTAGTGAAGTGCAGTATTTGTTTTGCAGGAGTCATTCTGGGCATCACAAGATCTGCCTTTACATCTGAGGCTCGATGGTTTAATGTAACCACATCACTTTGCAAGCTTGTTGATGGTGAAATTGCCCATACATCTCTGCTCAACTGCAGTTTATTTCAATTCCATTTAAATGTTTCAATAATTTCCTTCTTAAGTTGGACCATTTAGTGTACATGTAGATATTATCTAGCTGTCTCCTTATTGGGCCTTTTTCTTGTCTTCTGTGCTTTGCTCAGTGTCGCTGAATGTATCTGGCTGCCAGGGGATTTCAGTAGTGGACCTTAAGCTAACCAACTGTCACCTATTGCTCCTCACAAACAAAGGACTTTTCATTAGTCAGGATCTGCTGTCACCTGCCACAGGGCAGCTCAATGTATGCTTACTCACTACTGATTACTCACTACTCACACTATAATCTGATATGCTCCACTGTCGTTACTGTTCCAGTCTTTTGTTTCATCTCCAGAGGACATTGGATTGCACCTTTAATTCTCTAACTTTCTACTTCACAGTTCACTTTACTGTTTCTTCCTGTCCTTGCAGAGGTGAGTTACTTCTTATGGTATCTGTGCAGAAACGTAAGCTCTAATGTGCTCGTAAGCTGCGTTGAACTGTGTCTTTTCTACATCTTGCGCAGGTGGATTACTCTTCAGTCTGGGAGTCTGGGTTTGTTGGTTGCCAGGAGAACGGTACTTGTCTGACTGTATTGTGCCAAGTGTAAAGTTTGGTGGAGGGGGGATTATGGTGTGGGGTTGTTTTTCAGGAGCTGGGCTTGACCCCTTAGTTCCAGTGAAAAGAACTCTGAATGCTTCAGCATACCAAATCCTTTTAGACAATTCCATGTTCCCAACTTTGTGGGAACAGTTTGGAGCTGGCCCCTTCCTCTTCCAACATGACTGTGCACTAGTGCACAAAGCAAGGTCCACAAAGACAAGGATGGCAGAGTCTGGTGTGGATGGACTTGACTGACCTGCACAGAGTCCTGACCTCAACCTGATAGAATGCCTGAGAGCCAGGACTTCTCATCCAACATCAGTATGTGACTTCACAAATGCGCTTCAGGGACAGCCTTCCCAGAAGAGTTGGAGCTGTTCTAGCTGGAAAGGGTGGTCCAACGTCATATTGAATCCTATGGATTAGGAATGGGATGTCACTTAAGCTCATATGTGAGTCAAAGAAGGTGAGCGAATACTTTTGGCAATATACAGTGAGAAAAATTAACATCCTGCGACTTTGCAAGTTCTCCCACTTAGAAATCAAGGAATTTTACAGAATCATGGAAATTTTCATAAATTAATCTTAAAAAAAAAATCTGGAAATCACAATGTACCATATGATTTTTTAAATAATTAATATATTTTTTTACATTATGTCTCTCACAGTGGACATGCACCTAAGATGAAAATTTCACATTCACGTTACATTTTAACTTCTGGAATGAAGTTCTGGTGCCTTGCAACACAAAGAAAATTTCTAAACTTAGAAATATGTAAACTTTTATCTTATACGTATACAGCAACTGCTGTTCATTATAAATCCTAGTCTAAATCTACTTACTTAAAAGATCAGCCATGTTTTCACATATAAATGATTTCTCTGACACTGCGGTCATGCACTTTGGGAAACAACCTACGTTATATTTGTTATTTCTCAAGGGTTATTTTCTTAACATGTGTCTGTGTGTGTGTGTGTGTGTATGGTGTGTGCTTGTGTGTGTGTATACATACACAATGTTTGATATGTTGGTGCTTTCTCAGGTAAACTATAGGCCTCCAGCAGAACATGGTGTGCCGATTTCAACCTCTAGCAATATCTACAACGCTGATCCAAGACTTCTCCAGTATGTTCACACTATGTTCAGTATCTCCAAGGGCCGCACCTGACAACTGACCTTTATTCTTAGAAAATGTTGAAACTGGATTTAATTAAAGGTCAAAGTATGTAGTATGTAGTATGTAGGACATTATTTTTACTTTACCTCAGAACTCAGGTCACTACAAACAGTGTACAGGGAATGATTCTGTTAAAGAGTGTGGCTGCACTGATGCTCTAAGACTCTCCTCACTTGCTGTCCACTCTGACTGCAGACAGAGGGTAAGACTTAGATAGTACGCTCTTAAGGCTAAAGACTTGCACTCTTTCGCACAGTTACTCTCATTCTGACTCTCATTCCTTCTCTCTCACTGCAGGTGCGTCGCGTGACAGTCCCCATCATCAACATCAGACTGTTTTTGAGGCAGGCATATCAACCTGACCAGCTACTGCGTCCCCCTTTTTTAGTTACAGTAACAGAAGTCAACAATCGGACCAACTGGAAGGTCACAGGTGAGCTTTATATACACCACCTCTGGGTATACAGTGCCTTGTGAATGTATGCACCCCGTTGGAATCTTTCGTGTTTTGCTACCTCAACCTGGAATTAAAATGGATTATTTAAGGGTTTGTATAATTTCATTTACAGAACATGCCTACAACTTTGAATTTGAATTTCGTATTGTGAAGCAAACAAATTGGACAAAATAACAAAAAAACCCTAAAAGTCAGTACTTTGTAGGGCCATCTTTTGTGGCAATTACAGCTGCAAGTCGCTTTGGATAAGTCTCTTTGAGCTTGCCACATCTTGACACTGGGATTTTGCCCATTCCTCAAGGCAACATTTCAGATTCACCACAGATTCTAAATTGGATTAAGTTCTGGCCTTTGACTTGGCCATTCCAATACATTTACACATCTCCCCTTAAACCACATACATAAAACCACATACTGTTGCTGTAGAAGTATGTTTCAGGCCATTGTCCTGTTGGAAGATGAACCTCCATCCCAGTCTCAAATCACTGAGAGACTGAAACAGGTTTTGCTCAAGAATATCCCCAAATTTAACACCATCCATCTTCCCCTTTCCCAGTCCCTGCTGCTGAAAACATCCCACAGCACAGCTTTGACCGGTGGCTTTTCAGCAGTACAAAATTAACCAAATGGCGAGTCACACTGTCAGTAAGCGCTCACAGCTGATTGTGGTCACGCTGGTACTTTGCACCTCTCTTAACACCGTGGTAGGCAACACATAATGCAGTGTTCTTTACATCTGACAATAATGGATTTGATGGTGCTCAAGGAGATCCTCAGAGATTTGGACATTTTTTTATAATCCAACCCTGAATTGTACAACTTTGTGTCACATCACACAACCAACTGGACTCAAATACCCAGAATTCCTCACTCTCCCCAGCCCGAAGTGCCATAATAAGATCATCATCACCGGATTATTGATTTCACCTGCAAGTCTGTCCCTCTGTTATTTAAGCCCCTTTCCCTTTTCATTAGTTGCGAAGTATTGCCTCAGTTCTCATGTGTGCATACCAAGCGTTTCCACGGCTACAGTTCTGGTTCCGACTTCTGCTTGTGTCCTGGTATCTCGTTCCTAGCCTGCTCCCTCGGATTTGGTTGCCTGATACTCCTGCCTGTTCCCGGAGTTCTGTGTCATCAGGACTACTTTACGTTTCTGTGTACCTATTAAAAGACCTGTTGATCTGCACGCGTCTCTCCGACTTTGTATCGTTACACTTTGTTCCTGACTTATTTGGAGATCTCCTTGGTCTTCATTGTGTTATTTGGTTAGTGATGCCCCTTGCTTGATGGTGTTGCAGCCTCTGGGGTCTTTAAGAAAAGATGTATTTATACTGACAGATTATGCAATACAGATTGCACACAGGTGGATTTTATTTCACTAAGCATGTGACTTCTAAAGGTAATTGGTTGCAGCAGAACGTTTGAGGGGCTTCATAACAAACGGAGTTTGAGTTTTTATGTCCTAAAAATTGTGTGTGTGTGTGTGTGTGTGTGTGTGTTTGTGTGTGTGTGTGTGTGTGTGTGGGTGTGTGTGTGTGTGTGCGTGCGTGTGTGTTTGTGTGTGTGTGTGTGTGTGTGTGTGTGTGTGTGTGTGTGTGTGTGCGTGCGTGTGTGTTTGTGTGTGTGTGTGTGTGTGTGTGTGTGTGTGTGTGTGTGTGTGTGTGTGTGTGTGTGTGTGTGTGTGTGTGTGTGTGGGTGTGTGTGTGTGTGTGTGTGTGTGTGTGCGTGCGTGTGTGTGTGTAATACTTTCGCAAGGCACTGTAAATCATTTTAAAGAGCAATTCTACTTCAAACTAATATTGTTAATGTCCCAGGCAGCTTTTTCACAACAAGCAAGAAAAGGTGCCTGTTTATTATGAATTCAGACTTGTCATTACCCAGGTTGACATCAACGATTATTCAGGGAGCAGGAAACAGTAAAATAATGCAATACCATGACTGCATTTTATTATATAACTAAAAAAATGATCATAAAAACCTACTTAAACACATCACACAACTGGTAAAGGGAACAACTGTGTAGGAGTTTCTGCTATTTCTCCTCTTTGTCAGGTGGACTAAAGTATATAAACATAAAGCACTCGGCTGTAAAAAGGCCATCTTTTAGTTTCTAATAATTTCTTAGTAACAAGCTAGTATGGATAGGACGAGAGACCACGTAAACAGCAGACTCAATCAGACGTTGTATAACCCTGAGAGACTGCAGATCAGTTGCTATGTAAGATTCTTATTATGATTATTATGCTTATTCTTATTATATTCATAACCAATAATTGTGAACATGTGGTGTTTCTGGTCTGTCCTACTTGCTGGAGTTTTTCTTATGTTGGATACGAGGTCTTGATCAGTGACCTTTGTGTTATGGGCTTAGGGCTTTGAGCTGTTTCACTTCCGGATCTCAGTCATCTCTGACATAGTCTCCTGTGACTTGGTGGAGGAGATTCAGGCAAGTATATTCAGCCAATATATTTTTAACATGTTAGTCTGCTAGGAAAATAATGATCCATTCTTAACTTCATCTATAGAATTAGATTTCTAATTTCTCAGTATAGCCAATGCAGTGTATACGGTTCCTAAGGCTAATTAATGGCTCCTTCCTTTTCCTCTTTAAACAGGTCTACATTGTTGATGATGCACTTGGCTTCCCAACTCAATACATCATAAATACCATGATGCCCATTGCTCTGAGCATTGTGCTGCTATGTTTATTGTTTCTCAAATACAATGGTGTCACACTGCCAACCAAACAGAACATTATTCGCTTCCTCCACAGACACCAATCAAGTAATTTATATCAAAATGAATAGAGACTGTAGGAGCTCACAATACATGGACTTCTTCAAAATGTTCAAAATCTTCTAAATGTGAACTATAAACAGACAAAATAAACAAGTACCCTTACATAATGTACAGCTTTTTATTGTTGACAGTTATGCAATAAACTGTTGTGCTGTCAGGTTTGCTACAATCATGAAACATGACGCATGAGCAAACCAAGTTCTATGTTTATAAACATCTAAACACGTTTATTTAAAAAATGACATAAACAGCGTGGATGGGTGCCCTTTAAGTTGTACAGGTTGTACAGATTGCTTAAATGGACGAATAAAGATGCAAGAGGGCTTTCCTGACAGCAAGCGGCAGCAGCGCGCAAAATGAATATAGGGCGCAACACGGGAGCAGCTCGTCCCCCCCCCCCCCCCCCCCCGCCGGCGTGAAGCGCAGCCAGGGCTTGTGGCGAGGCACAGCAGTCAGCCATGTTGTTTGTGTGACAGCACTTTCTGCAACAGGTTGCCAGCGTTGAAGAGGGGAAAAAAGGGCAGAATTTACCACAGTAATAGTCAGCAGTCTAGTTCGTAGTTTGACTTACATGAGAAGACTGAAAGAGGATATTTATATCTGCGTCGGATTATGCACAACCCATGATGACAGTTTCTCATGTGTTGTGTAATGTAAGTAGCAGCTGTTTTACAATGGTCAAATATTGTAGCTAGCTTTTAAGGATGACCGCTAACGTTATTATTGTTCCCGATATCTAAAAGGTTACACAGGTCCGTGTGTTGGATTTGGTTACACTAACTTTACTGAATTTCGAACACTCAAAGAGTGTATTCGACGGAAATTGGTGCTCAATTGAAGCAGCTAGCGAAATAAAGTTATTACCGCGGGTTTGTGTCGGTTAAATTTAAAACGAAGTGTGTGTTAAAGTGTTATTTCCTAATATCTTCATAATGAGGAAAAAAGGTCTCCATAGATGCTTTTACAAACCTGCTGAGCAAGTTGTAAACTAGTATTTCAGCTTGGAGCTACACAGTAGACATGACAGGCTGTCACGTCATCGAAATTGTTGCTGGCGATTTCAAAATAGAACGTTTGTAATTTTAACATATAGACGTCATATGGAACAAGAGAAAACACCACATCAAATCAGTAGCGTGGTCTGTTCCGGATGTGCTCTTGTTCTGATGCCCTGTTTATTAGAGGCTAATTGAATGACGTATTGTCTTAGAGTCTGGTGAAAATCCAGAGGTATACAATGAATACTTGTTTTCACAGTATATGTGAGCTTTTCTATGCTGCACAGTGCATTATAGCTCATTCTACTGAGCACGTGCCTATTTCAACTTGTGTTCTCACACATGAAGGCTCAGATTTCTTTAAATAAAAAGCACTAAAGTAGCAAATTGCCTTTCGGGCTTAAAATTCACACTTGACATATTGTAAATATCAGAATTAGGATGCAGGTTGACCAGGAAGATTCACAGTATGTTGAGCTTGCTTGATCACATGCTAGTCTTTGCTACAAAACACAGCACTCTTATATTAGTCAGAATTTAATTGCTTTTCATTAATAAAAAATTATTTATATGTGGAGCTTTAGACCATCTTTATTTTGGCTGATTAGTTATGCATTCATATCTCTTTGTATCAACTGAAAAAGGGTTTATATATTTCTTTAACTTTCTTTTGTAAATCCAGCACTGTGGTTGTATTTTGGTGTGTTTTGAGTCATTTTCTTAGGTAGTAATGTTAGATCTAGTTCTAGTTTTTGGTTTTGCACTGCCACTCTCTTAACCTTGTAGCCACTCAACAGTCAATATATGAAAGTTAAACCAACACTAATCCTATAAAAAATAATTTCTTGACCCTGGGAGGGACAGGAAACAGACAGGGACAGACAGGGACAGAAACAGACAGGGACAGAAACAGACAGGGACAGACCCTGGGAGGGACAGGAAACAGGAGGTTATCGGTGTAACTTATGTGATTAGCCTTGATTTCAGAGCATATGCATGTTTTCACTGTAATTAGTCTGTCACTCTGAGGTGAAATGATCTTACAAGTTAAATCATGTCATTTCATATTAGTAACATATAAGTATGTATCCAACCTAATGGAGAATCATTAGAATCTAGTTTTGACTAGAATCTGTAGTTTGCCTCACACCTGTCATGTACATCAGTCCTCACTGCTGGCACTATAACAGGCCTGCAGACTAAATACAGCAGAAAATGACTTACAAGGCACATGTTTTAGCAGCATTTTTAAAGGTTCTTTTCTTTTGAATTAACCTGCAAAGTAAGATAGTGTACCAAATATAGCTGAAGTGTCATTCAAGCCATGTTCTATGTATGTAGCTCCTGGATCCCTTCACCCACATAATCCCAAAGTTTTTGGTAGGAGTCCAACGACATTGTTCAGGAGTCTTTCTGCTTCCTGTTTCATGTCTGCCTTCCTCCCGTTTCATTTC
>NC_135227.1:14529985-14667485 GCF_052324685.1 Brachyhypopomus gauderio
TTCCATCTGCGCCCATGACCTAACCTTTGATATTGTTTACGTTTGTGAATGTTGTTTGGAGGTCTTGCACTCTGTTGTGATCAGTTCCTTTTAGAAGCATTTCCCTACACTACAAATATCTTGCATTTGCTTCTGTTTTATGTAACTGTTTCATCACCTTTCTAAAACTGCAGTTGCCAAGATCAGCTGTTTTCTGGATGACCTCTCGCTCTTTCCTTTCGGTCTCTCACACTGTCTCTCTTTTTGTCTGACTGAAGAATGGAGATGCTGAAAACCTTCCTCTGCATTATTAATGGCTGGATGTTTTTTTGTGCGCGTGCGCATGTGTGTGTGTGTGTGTGGAGTGCAGATGCCTTAGCCTGCCAGTTGAAACGAGGACTGGGATCACACTCCTTCTCTCTCTACCCCCTCACCACCACCTGCAGCCATGAATGGTAAGACCTCTGCTTTGTGTGTGTGTGTGTGTGTGTGTGTGTGTGTGTGGTTTGTGTGCACGTGTGTAGCTGCGGGTTAGCTTGTGTGTAGATGGGTGAATGATGGTCTGCTCAGCAACATAGACATTTTCTGCATTGCTCTGTGCTGAATGTACTGTGCTAGTCTACCGTGCAGTTATAACTCCTGCTTGCTGATCTGCATGTTCTTATACAGTCAGTGACTACAGTCACTAGTGTAATAGCCTTATTGATCCAGTCAGATCTGCTTGTTCTTATACAGTCAGTGACTACAGTCACTAGTGTAATAGCCTTATTGATCCAGTCAGCCGTTTTATGAAGGCTCAGATTTTCTGGCTTTGCTAAAAAGGGCTTTGTTGTTCTCTTGAAGAATCTGGGCAGCTTTAAGTAACTATTAAATACAGCTTATACATTTATTCTAGATTTCTTCCTGTCTATACAGCTACATGTTTATATCTGAAGCACTTTGCATATCATGTACAGCTGATTATAAAATAAAGAAACAAAAAACAATATGTATATAGGCTATATATCCAGAGAGAGAGAGTGTAGTTTTTTAATAAGTTTGGATTGCAGAAAGTGTTTATGTAGTCAGTGCTAGTGAATGCTGGTGAATTTTCCTTTGGTCTTGAACAATTGGATTTGTTCTTGAGGACTGCAGAGAGCTTTGGATATCTGACTCAAGAGAGAGTGTGGAAGAATATGCATTTTCGTCATGAGTCAGATTCAACTACTTTACCCCTGTAATGGTCCCTGTTTGGCTGCCTTTTCACTGTTGCTGGTAGTCCTACTTTAGACTTGGTTAGACATGACTAATCAACTTAGATTGTGCATGTGTTCTCACCTGTGGCATATGTGAATTCAGCACTGGTCAATTCCTAAAGTATACCTTTTTTTTTTTTTAAAGTATACCTAATTTTTGCAGACTTTTTAAAAATTGTTTCATTCAGTATTACATTTCAGTACTGTTTTTTTTCCCCTCACTATTAAATGCTATTGCAGAATACTGAACGTTTTCATTGCTGGCTTGTATACAAGCCCTGCATGGGAATTTTATGTTTGTAGTAATATTGTCATTTGAATACTTGCGCAAGATGAATAGTCTTAGTAACACCAAGCTTTTGCTAATTCTTGATGATGATCATTAATGTTCTCAAATTAAACTAAGGAGCCCCGGTATCTGAATGAATGGAATGAGTGCCCACATACATCATGTCTCTACTGAGCGTCCCAACAGGAATGCAGAACACATGTCATCCTAAGTTTGCTGCTTCAGACATGATGATATCACAGCCATCTGTGGCTGGGTGTCCAAGCGGGTCCAGATTTGGCGGCAGGGATGAATTTGTGGTGCTCCCCCCGTGATCCAGTGCGATGCTAACCGCTCCTGGACCTCTGAGTGTTGGTGTTTGCTGATGAAGGCACTGAGCTATCCTGCAGGTGCATGGGGCTGTGCTCCGTCTCTGCTTGGCCAGTGGTTAGAGAAGGTGTGGGGTTTGTGGCTTTATATATCTTGGAGGAAGAGTTTGCCCACCACACCCTCCACAGCTCTTAGCAAGTCGTGGGAGGGAACTGGCATATCCCACTGGTGCTTTTCTTTCTCTTTCAGGTGGTCGCAGCATTTGGGCCATCACTCCAGAGGAAAGGAATAAACATGATCAGAAGTTTGACACCCTCTCCCCAACACAGGGATTTGTGTCTGGTATGTACTGGGTTGTGGGGTTTGCACCATTAAAAATGTCATTAGTTGGAATTAAAATTAAGCTGGTCAAGCTGCTTTTCTCAGTTGTTTGGTGCCTCTAAGAGACAAAGGAGGAATTTTCCACTTGACTCACTTGATTTAAAGGAATGTCCTGAGTCATTCTCTATCTGTCTGTCTGTCTGTCTGTCTCTCTCTCTCTCTCTCTCTCTCTCTCTCTCTCTCTCTCTCTCTCTCTCAGGGGAGCAGGCACGTAAGTTCTTCCTACAGTCAGGCCTGCCTTCCTCTGTGCTGGCTGAGATTTGGTGAGCACTCACAGTTACATAAAAGAAGACATTCAGCAAATGGTCTCAAGTTTTCTTATCATGGTTTAATGTTCTGTTGACTATAGCATGCACTCTTATAGATGAATGGAGATATTGGTGAATCTGGTCTCCTTTCATTTGTTCTTGTAACAAAAAGATTTAAGCAAAAAGATTTAAGCAAATGATCAAAATTGCTAACATACCAATAATAATAATAATAATATTAATTTTTACTGGGGTCAAATATAGATGTCAAATAATAATTTTACTGTTCCCATTTAGCTATTACTAAGTCCTCATCAAATCACTATACAGATACTCTTTATTCAGTTGCCAGAGGTAATACTTTTCCTAAAGAATGTGTCACCTGAGAAATGTTCTTACACTCACCGTCTTACAGGACCCTTGCTGACATGAACAAGGATGGCAAAATGGACCGCCTGGAGTTCTCCATCGCCATGAAGCTGATCAAAATGAAGCTGCAGGGTCAGAATCTGCCATCGGCGCTGCCCATCATCATGAAGCAGCCGCCGGTGCCCGCTCCCACCATGCCAGTCACGCCACTCGGCAAGTTACCGCGCCACATCTCTGTAGCCGTGTGCTGCTGCTTGGTGGTGTAAGATAAGAGATGTCAACTTGAGCATTACAAACACACAATGGCATCTTTTTCTATGTTATAAAGACAGTGGATATTCAGATCTGTTTCTGTCTTGTGCCTTTGGATCTCCCATTTCTTAGTCCAAGACCCACGAGTGCCCCCCCACGTTTCTCTCACAAATGCTAACATGGCTAACAAATTCCATATGCTAATCAGAACTCATTTGCAGGAAGCTACCTGGTGACTGATGTCTGTTCATTTAATTGTGTTTACTACTAATATATTCTATTGAACATTCAGCTAGAGTCATGTTTCTAGCCACAAGAACTCTGTGCCTTTATGTCAATGAGAGCAATTATATTCTGAGCCTCTAAAGAGTATGATTCTCATGTTCCTCCAGTGTTGGGATCCATGCCAAATATTCCCATGATGCCCACCGTTCCTGTTCTTGCTCCCATGCCAATGACCTCTACGTTGACCTCGCTAGGCCCTCTGCAGGGCATGACTCCAATGATGCCCACTGGACTGACCATGCCAATGATGGCCACCATGAGCTCTCCTGCCCTGCCCAATGGACCCGTTGGTATCTTGCAACCCGCCCCAGTTTCTCTCACTAGCAGTAAGTCGACAGGTGGATCAACACCTAGAAACAACCTTTTGACTGCACAATTTTATACACCATCTCAATTTATGTTTTGTGTTTAATATTAGTAGAAATACACTCTACTTGAATTAACAGGCAAATGATATGGTTGTTTAGACTTTTGTGATTCGCAATTGTTACATTAGATTGTTAAGGTGCAAGCAATAATGCAGACATACCAATTTTTCCACATTTTCCAGTAAATCTAAATACCATAGTTTATACAACAACATAGTTTGCACTATGAGGTTTGAGATGTAGAAGTAAGGTGTTGGATCTATGCCCTTTTTTGTGCTTGTTACAATTACAATTGCTCACACAACTCAATGTAACATTTAACTAGTATTATGAATTCAAGAGAAAATATAATAGTTTATTTAAATAACTTAAATTATAATGGTTACATGCATCTCAGTTTCCAGAGCCTTTCTTAGCGCTGCGTGTTTCATCTTTACTGCAGAATGTTGCTTTTCAGAAGCATTTAGATTGCTGCCACGCGCCTCCGTGCTGTGTCACTGCTGACGTGGTTATCTAGTGCTCAGAATGCACACGGATCTCTTTCTCTCATTAATAAGCCATTGGTTTCTGTTTCTCCTGTCTCAGGCCCAGCATAGAGAGCCTCTCCTGATCACTAACGTTACCCTTTACTGAGGTTTTTTTTATCTTTTATATTCACACGTGTCCACACAGCTCTCCCAATCAACACTCCCTTCACACCCACTCCGCTGATTTATTCGTCCACTCCATCACCTCTCCTGGGTTCAAGCAGGTGAGACCTTTGACCCGTTCCTTTATATGCTCATTTATCACAGTTTTAGGCCTGCAGAGTTAAGGGTTTAATGTTGAATATTGCATCCTTGAACATGTTTTGTTGTCACATTTCCATTTGCAGCTGTTTGTAATACTTGGTTTATTCAGCTTGTCTTTCTTTTTTGCCATCTGTGTTGTGCTTTGTTTAAATAAATACCTGTAAGCACAGTGGCCTTTAGTGAGCGCCAGCGTTATAATATGGCTATATGAGGGGTTCACTGTCTGGTTTGATTTTTTCCTGCCCTTACACATTGGTCTCAGCCTTTGGTGGTCATGGTGCTTAATTCATAACTTGAGTTACGGTGTGATTGAGCATGAGCACTCTGCACCGTGGATTCATTAACCAGGTTTGGTGTTGATAAAAGTGTGCCTATATACTCTGTTTAGAGATGTCACTAAACAAATAAACAAAGTCAAACTGGGCGTGTGAAGTATATACACTGGCTCAGACCGGTTGTCTCTGTTACAGCTCCAACTCCTCTTCCACCGCGTCTTTAGCGGGCAGCTCTCCTAAGACCAGCCACTCGGACTGGGCCGTGCCACAGGCATCCCGCCTCAAGTACAGACAGCACTTCAACATCCTGGATAAGCAGATGACTGGCTGTCTGACGGGTATGTTGGGACAGAAGTGCACCATGTGTCGTCTGATGCGTGTCGGCACGTTAAGGCCTCAGCTCTAGGACTCGTGTTTAAGGCTGGCCTCTTTTGGCACTCCCTCTTGGACTCGAACGCTTGTTTATAATCCAGAACTTTGGATCCGCCCACCTAAAACAAGGTCACAGAACTGAACAAGGCAGGTCATTGGATTAAAGGGCTTCCCCAGAGGCTAGGTATTTGTATAGGACAGGGGTAGGTGTAGAATAGGGGTGTGTGTGTGTGTGTGTGTGTGTGTTCCCTCCCCCCTTGTCATGAACTGTGAAGAAGAAGCATATCAGACATTTTGCAGGTCTTCATTGGTAAACTAAATGAAATACATGACACAATAGCTGTTGTTTGTATTTATGGGGTGTGTTGCTATTTCCTTCTGGCAGGAGGAAATGGTTAGTTGTGTGGCACAAGAGATGGCTCCTCGTCCATGGACGTGTTCTTAGAGACCACTTCCCCATAGTAGTGAGATGAGCTCACTGTTTCACATAACTCACACTCAGCTAGTGGGACAAGAATGTATGCATGTGACTTAATAAAAAACAAAACATGTTTGACATGTTTTAATCCTATTAGTCATACTTCACCCCTGTCAGTAGTACCTTTTGAGGAGGAAATGCTTCATTTACATGTTTAACTATTTTAGTAACGTGTGTGTGTATATAACTAAAATATATTTATATAGTTATTCAATATAATTGTAAATTTAATGTCTTAATGAGGTAAAAACATAACTAATTTCTGGCGTTGTCTTGACATGAGGAATACTGACATACAGTCAAACCAGTTTTTGTTGGTGCAACAAAAGTATCAGTCATAAGTTGATGGATATCTTCCAAGACATAGTTAAAGTTTAAACAGCAATAGGTGAGTCTGTATGTAATGCATTCAGAATTTTTCTTTTTCCCAAGGTTTTGAATTCCTGTTAAGTTAGAGCCCATTTCAACCATGTGGTGAAACCTGTCTGAAGATACTTTACATGTTTTCCTCTCAACTCTCTCTACAGGCCCTCAAGTGAGGAATGCAATGGCTTCAACACCACTAACTCAAACCCAGTTGGCCAATATCTGGTTGGTGTTGCTGGCTTTCACTTAAAAGGACTGCTTTAAATGACCGATTTATGCAATAATATTTTTGCATGCACCAGTAATCGGCTTTGTTGCCTCTCAGGAACCTGGCTGATGTGGATAAGGATGGCAAACTGAAGGCCGAAGAGTTTATTCTAGCCATGCACTTGGTTGACATGGCGAAGCATGGACAGCCTCTTCCTCTCGTGCTCCCTGCGGACCTAGTGCCCCCGACACTCAGGTACCGCCAGCATGATGGCCCATGCAGAACTGCCATTCGTTTGGACTCGCCCAGCAGAAAGTGACCCTGTACCTGTCAAAGCCCCATTTGGTGGAAGGCCTCGCTTGTTGTTGATGAGCCTTGTTCTGTTGACGAACATTCCTCTTAGGGGGAAAGGTGCTGATTCGCTGAATGGGGCCAGCAGCCCAGCCGGCTTTGTTGGGCTGACTGAGGACTTTGCTGAAGTCGATCCACCACAGAAATCCAAGAACAATTGTAAGTCCTCCCACCACACCCATCACTCTCTAGCTGCAACCTGTGTGACTCGGGTTTGGCCTCCCAGTTTCCACATACACACTTGCGTAACAGAGTTTGGTTACAGTTTGACCATATGCATATTTGTGACGGATATAAGGAATTCAAACAACGTTATTGTACTCACATTTGGCTCTCCCACTTCTATCACATCTTACCTCAAGATTACAAGTTTACCCACATGCCTCTAATGTTAAATATGACTGACCTGATGAATTTGTAAACTGAATGCAGTCACACAATGAGGGGTGTTGCCTCCAAGTTTTCTTATCGCTGCCTTTTTGAAAAATAATATTAATCATTGTAATGTGGCCATAAAAACCTTTTCTGTACTGATGACTTCATGATTGTGTGTCTGTGTGTGTGTGTATGTCTGTGCGCATGCGTGTGTGCATGCATGTTTGTGCATGTTTGTGCGTGAATGCGTGCATGCATGCATGTTTGTGTGTGCGTGTATGTTTGTTTTTGTGTGCGTGCATGCGTGTGTGTGTGCGTGCATGCGTGTGTGTGTGCGTGCATGCGTGTGTGTGTGCGTGCATGCGTGTGTGTGTGTGTTTGTGCGTTGTGTATGTGTTTGTGCGTTGCGTGTGTGTGTGTTTGCGTGTGTATGCATGTTTGTGTACCTGCGTGCGTGTGTGCGTGTTTGTGTGTGTTCGTGCGTGTTTGTGTTCGTGCGTGTTTGTGTTCGTGCGTGTTTGTGTTCGTGCGTGTTTGTGTGCGTGCGTGTGTGCGTGTGTATGTTTGTGCGTGTGTGTGCCTGTGTGTGTGTGCCTGTGTGTGTGTGCGTGTGCATGTTTGTGTGTGCGTGTTTGTGCGCGTGTGCGTGTTTGTGCGTGTGTGTGTGTTTGTGCGTGTGTGCATGTTTGTGTGTGTTTGTGCGTGTGTGTGTTTGTGCGTGTTTGTGCGTCTGTGCATGTTTGTGCGTGTTTGTGCGTCTGTGCATGTTTGTGTGTGTGTGTGTGTGTGTGTGTGTGTGTGCGTGTGTGTGTGTGTGCGCCACAGTGACGTTCGAGGACCGGTTCAAGCAGAACCTGGAGCTGGGGAACACGGAGCTGGAGAAGCGGCGGCAGGTCCTGCAGGAGCAGCAGCGGCGGGAGGAGGAGCGGCGGGCGCAGAAGCTCCGCGAGGAGCAGGAGCGCAGAGACAGGGAGACACGCGAGCTGGAGCAGAGGAGGCAGAGGGAGGAGGAGCAGAGGCTGGAACGCCAGAGGGAGCTGGAGAGGCAGAAGGAGGAGGAGAGACTCAAGGAGCTGGAGCGCAAAGAGGTGAGAGTTTGGTGAGACTCCATCAGCCTCGAGTTACTGAGTGTGTCTTCTGGTTACATGATGCTATTTTCAAGCACAATGCTCTGTGTTTTGAGACTGGTCATTAGTGGAGCTGAGAAGACTGGTACAGTTCATGTGCTAATTAAACGTTAGGGTTCTTAAAGTGTTTAAGGACGGTTGGCGGTTTAATTGTTGATGTAACTTGGCTGTCAGCTTTGCTTTCTGAGTAACACTACCCCTGTCCATGGTGTTTCATAGCAGAGAGGGTGTTCCTTGAGGCAGCTAAATTTTTCAGTTTGCAACTCCACACTGATGTTAAGAAACCCAGTCCGTTAATATCATCACCTGTGTGTTCACGCCCTGCGTTTGCTCTTATGCTGGAGCCTCTAGGCTGCCCTAAAATAGATGGTCACTCACTAGTTGCATATTTACACTGTAGGGGGCACTTGGTTCACCTGTACATCTTTCCAATTGGTAAGAAGTACAATTAACTTTAGATCATATTTCAGTGTTCAAAACAGTAAATACTGCTCATTAATCTTTTCAGTTAATATATTTACAGTTATACACCTATATAACATATATACATAGTCATGCGTAGTTAAACACATAGATTACACTCTAGACTTACTGTTTTCTCTTATCTAGGTCCTTTGTTGAATAAACATTTTAGATACAGCTTTCACACTAATAATAAATGTGATGATTAATGTTTTTACTCAGTATGAAAGTATAGATTTTTGCTGCTCAAACAAGACTTGTAAATCTTAGCTAGCAGGCATTGAGGTACATTTCTTAGCTGTATGGTAGGATAACTATAAAAGGTCAGTCTAATGTTTTCACTTTTTTTTTATCTCTGCTCTTTCTCTTGCCACTTTAAGGCAGACGATTGGACACACACACGCACACACATTCTTACAGTAATACTCTGGGGCTCTTTTTACAGAACTGATTGACTCCCCATTGGTGGAGAGCAATAGTCAATAGCTGTTAGAACAGCTACTAAAGGGGGGTGGGGCCATTTTTTTCTTGTTTGTTTTTATTTTGTTTTGTTCTTACATTTCCAGACCTGCCTACTTTGCTTTTGCAAGTCTTTTGATGTGTTTTAATATTGTGAACATGCTTCCAGGCAGCAAAGAAAGAACTCGAGCGCCAGAGGCAGCTTGAGTGGGACAGAAGGAGGAGGCAGGAGCTCCAGAGCCAGAAGAGCCAGGAGCAGGAGGACATCGTCCGCCTCAAGGCCAAGAAGAGGAGTCTGGAAATGGAGCTGGAAGCTGTGGTCAGCCAGCCTTCAAGCACCCGAGGCCTCTCTTGTCCATCTTAGCATGTAGCAGCCAATAGACCTAAAGCACAACGCTCTACAGTACAAACTGACCTTTTCCCCAGTTTCACACTTTTGATCTTTTCTGTCTTGTAGGGTAACAAGCACAAGCAGATCTCTGACAAACTCCGGGACGCCCACGCAAAGAAGAACGTCCAGAAAACTGAGCTAGATCATATTAATCAGAGGAGAGATGTCTGCATCATAGAAATCAACACGTTACAGCAGCAGTCTGAGGTTTGACCGTAGAACCCATAATTATACTGGACCCATTTCTCTTACCACCTTTTAAACTCTGAGATATAAAATGCAAGGTTGGAGATTTTGCAATCACGCAGCACAGAAATCACTATGCAAGTGTTGAGGCGTGAGCTGTTTATTCTCTTTATGTATTTATTTATTTATTATTTTTATTTGATGTATGTGATGATCTGAAGTTGTTCTTCACCTGATTAAAGGATCCAGCTCGATGCCATGCATTAGAGGAGGACGTGCATGTAATACACGTGTGCCAACGTGAGCGTGACTCTGTGTGTTTTGCAGGAGTTGCAGAGAAAGCTGTCACAGCTGGCCCCAGAACAGCAGAAGATGAGCGAGAGACTCCGGGCTATGAACCTCAACAACATGCCAAGTGAGAGACCCCACTAATTTAG
Source organism: Brachyhypopomus gauderio (assembly GCF_052324685.1). NCBI lineage: Eukaryota > Metazoa > Chordata > Actinopteri > Gymnotiformes > Hypopomidae > Brachyhypopomus > Brachyhypopomus gauderio. Next base: position 14,539,979 of record NC_135227.1, read on the forward strand.
TAGGACTGGTATTCATGAACAACATTTTTATTAGTGCAATTCAGGTACAAAATAGTATTGTCCTGCTGGTAGTGTCTCTAGTCTGACTGACCCAAGCCTGATGTTTCTGCCTTCCTAATTTGTCTTCCCTCATGTAGCTTCGACGATGACCACTTTAAAGAAGAGTGTTACAGAGAAAGACCTCAGCTGTCGTAAGCTGAAGGAACAGCTGGACGCTTTAGAGAAGGAGACGGCAACGAAACTGGCTGATATGGATCGGTATAAGGAGGACATACAGGTGAACCCAGTACATCATGGAACTAGTACAGTGAATAAAGTAGTGAATGTAGTTCCAAGCAAACTAAATTAGGAGGGGGATTTAGATATAAGTAAGTAGTACATTTTCTGTGTCTACTGTCTATGTTTAAGCCTTTGAGTAGCCATTGAGACATTGAAGAGAACATGTCACCTTTTTGTTAGTGTCGAGCAAAGTCTTTACGGTGATACTAATAACCTGCTTTGCTTTTGTCCCATGTCTTTATAACTAGCTGTAGAGCTTGTCTGTCTGTCTGCCTACCTGTCTGTCTCTTCCTGGCTTTCGCTGCAGTTTGAGGAAATGGATCACTGTGTGCTTAAGGGCCTGCTCTCTTTACTGGGCTGTCTACATAAGCTCTTCTTTCTCCTGAAGGTCTTTCTCTCTCTCTCTCTCTTGCTTTTCATTGTTTCCCCTGGTTTGGTGCAACACTCAAAGCAATGTCATTTATTTATGTCACTTAGTGTCATTACTGTAATTGAGCTTCATTTATGGTAGTGCTGTCAGGTTGTAGTATGTGCGGTTACTGAGATCTAAAGATCTAAGTAATTTGCTGGTGAGGTGTATTGGGTGTTTTAAAAGCGAACTAATAACCCACTATGTTCCTGCACAATTGGACACTCTTGGCTTAAGGACCCTTCATGTTTGGTTCATTTCATTGTCATGAACCTGGACTATATGTGCTCAAAATGAGCACCGTCTGTCATGATTTCCCCAGAATACCCTTTTCCTGGTTACCTTTTCCTGACCTTTGTCCTGTTGAGCCTGTCTGCATCTCTGAGAGAATCTCCAAATCTAGAGCTCCATCATGTCAGAGTTCTGCTTCATCTCATACCTCTCATCTCATCACTCACTCACTCACTCACTCACTCACATCTCGCCACCTTCTTTCTGCTCTGAAAATGGCTGCCATCGTCCCCTATTATCAATAAACCAAGCCCTAACGTTTCATTTTTTTATCCATTTCTAAACTGCCTTTTGTCTCTAAAACTCTAAAAGTGTTGTCTCCTCCCAGTTACAAGGTTGACTGAACCGCAATAAACTTTTCAAATAATTTTCGGTCGTTTTTGCACTTCTCAAACTTAATTTGGCTTTGGTCTGTTTTAAATGATCATTTTTTTATTACTTCTGATTCTGGCTTTGCATCCATTTTTCCTTTTGACCCAAGTACAGCCTTTGATGCGATCATACCTGATAAGGCCTTACCAGTACTGTACTGTGCAGATTCAGATCTTATTTTACAGAGAGTTGACAGTTTTGTATCCTATCTTGTTACTCAATATGGTTGCTAAGGCTCTGTTCCTCCACTGTGGTTTTGATTATTTATGTCCTGCATACAAATCTATCTTTTATATCTATCCCGTAGAAACAGTTCCACCTACCACGCCGGTTCTATTGGTTCACCCTCAAAAGTTCCTCACACTCTCAGTGATGCAGCCAGAGTCTCTGTACTGAAATCTGCTCACATTACCCCATGTCCTTTACCAGTTACAGCACATGTGACTTGTAACCTCCTGTTAATGCTCACCCATCATTCAGGATTACGAATTTCATACGTCCTGCATAAACAAAGGTTCTCCTACTCTGGTCTTCTAGCTGTACCCAGCTTCAGACTGTCCACTAGACGTGGTAGATCTTTTATTCTTGCTGTCCCTACCCTCTGGAACTCCTTACCTACATCTGTTCATACTCAAACCTCTCTATTAACTTAGAAAGCCCGTGTTAAAAGAATGCTTGCACCCCTTCTTAACTACGTTACAGTAAGGACTTTTCACCATTGAATTATGTGTATTTCAAGGTGACCTTGTGTATTGGTAAAGGCACTATACAAGTCTAACATTATTATTATTAAGATAAAAAAGGGTGTATTCTGACCCCATCTTCACAAGGTTCATAGACTGGATTGCAGTTCATAGCCTCATGTGAAAGCTGGCTCCTCGGGTGGGGGGGTGGGGGGTGATGGTGGAGACATGTACCCATTCAGTTTCAACATGCTCGTAACCATAAATAGGCAATAGACACCCTTTGAATTCCAAGATGCTTTAGTTTTGTAAAGGGAATAATTTTTGCTGATAATAAAATATAGATTGTAAAAAGTTTATGAACTCTAATGTGAGCCAAGACATAGCCTTAGAGTTTTCTCTCTACACATTGGTTTTATGGTGAAAAGGCATTTGTTAATAACATTTTTATGGATAAACCACTTTTTATATGCAAGAGAGTGACTGATTTCTCTCCAAAATGATTGTTCACACCGCCCAGCTAACACAGAGAGTAAAGCAGCTGTTTGAACTCGTCCTCTGACAGGATCTCCGGGAGACCCAGAGGAACCAGCAGGCTGTTCTCGACAAGCTGCGTAGCATTAAAGAAGACAAACTCAGAGAGCTCAAGAGACGCAAAGAGGAGGAGTTGGACAGGAAGAAGAAAGAGGAGGAAGAGCAGCGGTGAGCAGCATCACACACACACTCATGCAAAGATGACCGCAGGGAAAAGGGTGATGAGACTTGGCATAGCTAAGCTGTCAATCATAAATGCTGTAATGGTTGTGCATGTGGTTCAGTATATAGTTGTGATTGCCTTGGAGTAACACATTCTGTGTAGAGATATATTTGATGTTATAGGCTAAATGGGCTTGCAGAAAAATGGCATCACAATGACGCCAAGATCGCATTTTGAAGAATGGGAAATTCTACAATTAATTCTAAACATATTGAAAAATCTTTGAATTTTTTGTTCATATGGAATTGTCTCATCAGTTTATGTCTTCCATCTTTAAATGATAGTTTTAAAGGAGTCTTTGTCCAGCAGATGGTACTGTACCTTTTAAAATGGAACAACATTCATAGTCTAGGCTCCGGGTCGGTCAGGAGGTGTTTTTGGTCTATGAATTGATGTCCGCTTGCTGGCTTAGATGGAGTGCCACAGTTGAAAGTTTACAGTGTTGTGTTACATTGGATGTTAATGGCTGTTTTCTACAGACGTATCAAGCAGGAAAAGCAGCGTCAGTGGCAGGAGAAGCTGAGGCGTGAGGAGGAGGAGCGTCAGAGGAAGCTCCAGGAGGAGCGAGAGGCAAAAGTGCGGGAAGAGGAGGAGAGGGAGAGGCAGGCTCGCCTGCAGGCTGCCAAAGATCAGGCAGAGCGGGAGCGCCGGGCACGAGAAGAGGAGGAGAGGAGGCGCCGGGAGGAGGAGGAGGAGAGGCGGGAGAAAGAGAGGAAGAGACTCGAGGAAGAGGACCGCAGGAAGCGAGAAGAGGAGCGGAGGAAGCTGGAGGAGGAGCGGAGGAAGCTGGAGGAGGAGCGGAGGAAGCTGGAGGCGGAGCGGCGGAAGCAGGAGGAGGAGCGACGGAGGCAGGAGGAGGAGCGACGGAAGCAGGAGGAGGAAAAGCGCGAGGAGGAGCGCAGGAGACGGGAGGAGGAGAGGAAGCGCGAAGAGCGCAGGAGAGCGGAGGAGGAGCGCCGAGAGGAGGAGAAGAAGAGGGAGAGGGAGGAGGAGGAGAGGAGGCGCCAGCGAGCACACGAAGCAGCCATCCGCGACTCCGAGGAGCGGAAGAAGAAGGAGGAGGAGAGGAAGAGACACGAGGAGGAGAGGAAGAGACATGAGGAGGAAGAAAGACGGAAGCGCGACGAGGAGAGAAGGAAACAGGACGAGGAGCGCAGGAAGAAGCAGAGGGAGGAGGAGGCCACTGCCGTCACAAGGCCGAAGGAAGAAAAGCAGAATAATTCCAAATCGGACATCGTGGCTGCTCTTCTGCGAGGACTGGAGGAGAGGAAGGGTAAAAACACATGCTCCTTGGTCACTTGGTTAGTTAGTCTTCAGCAAAGCCAGCAATGTAGTTATATGGTGAGACAGTTCATACCTAGATGAAGCGCTCAGTCAAACTTCTTTTCAGGTATACCTACCTAGTAGCACCTACGTAGTAGCATGTCAAGAATTCTGTAAAACGCACGTACACAAATATTTGTCATAATCGTACTTCTGTTGTGGAATTGACAAACACTATGAAGGACATTTGATATATTTAGAAGTGCTTCACGATATTCAACGTTCTATGTGAAAAATTATCGCTGTGCTCTGTGTGAGTCGTACCACCTTACGAAGCGTGCATTTAAGCACCCGGACGAGCACATTTCATCATTTCCAGTTTGAGTGTGTATGACATCCTGGTCTCCTGTGTGGTTGTAGGTAATAGGCATCCCATGGGCAAGACGCACAGAAAATCAGCAGCTCTGACCAAATTCAAAGCCCTTTATCCCTTCGTGGCCAGGAACGAGGATGAACTCTCCTTTGAGGCAGATGACACAATTGAGGTATGCAACAAACAAAGTGTTGGAGTGATGGGGACTTGTGTACTGACCAAAGTGACGTCCTAAAAGCAGCACTTTTAACAACATCCTACTCACTGTAGTCACTTCTGTGGTTCCTCATAGGTGGATGAGACTGTGGAGAGAGAGCAAGGGTGGCTGTATGGTAGTCGTCAGGGCAAAATGGGCTGGTTTCCTGAGAGCTACGTGGAAAGGCAGTCCAAGCCCGAGCCCCCCACCACTAAACCCGCTCTCAAACCCCAGGCCTCCTTCTCCATATCTAGGTGCAGCTTACACCCCTTTCTGCCTTTGCATCATATATGCTACGATTCCTGTATGTAAAAACAGTGGGATGTCGTACAAATCTGCTTTTGTTATTTCCAGCAAACCAACTGAGGCTTCTGTTCCGAGTGGCTCAGGCCAGAACTCCGCCTTCACCCCCACCCATGCACCCAGCACCACCTCTTCTGAGCTCAGCCAGGTACATGGCCTCCAGAATATACTTTGTTCATGGTGATTTTACTCAGATATTTCTGCTTTAAAACGCGTATAGAAATGGCAGGAGCAACAGCAGAATTCTCTGATGCTGTTGCTGTAGGTGGTGGGAAACCTGCAGGTACAGGCTTTGTGCTCTTGGACGGCTAAAACGGACAACCACTTGAACTTCTCCAAAGACGACGTGATCACGGTCTTGGAGCAGCAGGAGAACTGGTGGCTCGGGGAGCTCAACGGGACACAGGGCTGGTTCCCCAAAACCTACGTCAGTGTGCTGAGCAGCAGTGACGCGGTCACAAAGTAAATTCACTTCTTGCTTTCCCATACATTTACATTTATGGCATTTGGCAGACGCCCTTATCCAGAGCGACTTACATTTTTATCTCATTTTTTATACAAGTGAGCAGTTGAGGGTTAAGGGCTTTGCTCGAACCCACGAACCTCCGGTCACAAGACCAGTTCCCTAACCACCAGGCCATGACTGCCCATTATAGATAGCCAAGAAGATCAAACACATATTATGAGGCGTGAAAACAGAGAGTAACTGTAATCATGCCATAATCAAACTACTGTAATTGACAGCAGTCGGGCTATGATTAAAAAATGTGACTGAACCAAAAACTTTTATTGCATTTGTGTAAGTCTTCAAGACCTAATCAACAATACTTGCTTTGCATGACTACTAAGTTGGTAAGCATTCTCTCTTAAGAATGTCAGACAGCTTTTCCCGCCGACCTTTTAACAGTCGTCGTGTTTTGTCTTCAGCTCTCCTGATGGAGCCGACTTGCCTTCTGCGGATGGATCTTCCTCTGAGGGTAAGAGCAGAAATCCGCCATCTTGTGTGGTTTCCTCACAGAAAGATCATTTTGTGCTGCTCTGATAATTCAGTCATGTTGAGCCACCACCTGACCTCTTCGCTCGTATTTCTTTCTGGTTCCCCCTCTCTATGTGTGCCCGCTTGCCTCTTTATGCTTACACTTCTTTAGAGTATGTAGCTCTCTACACCTACAAGAGCCCTGAACATGGAGATTTGACCTTCAACGAGGGCGACACCATCCTGGTGACGCAGAGAGAGGGAGAGTGGTGGCGAGGTAGCATCGGAGACCGATCTGGACTCTTCCCATCCAACTACGTTAAACCCAAGGAAACTGATGTAATTAAACCTACATCATGACTGGAAAACTTGTACCTTTTATTTGTATACATGTTTGTTCGTTTCTTGATGTTTGTTCATTTCTTGATTCTTCTTTAGACTTCAAGCCTGAAACTCGGTTTGCCTGGGAAGAAACCTGGTATGAGCCCCGACACCTTAACTCCTTAACCAGATCAGTACATTAAAATAAGAAATAATTTGAATGCAGAATATCCTGTTTCATAGATAGTCTATCCCTGGATTGGAGAAATCTTTCTGCTTGTCTTTAATGGAGTTTGCTGCTGTGACTTGCAGAGATAGCTCAGGTGACCACTTCGTACATGGCCTCCGGGAACGAACAACTCAGCTTAGCTCCAGGCCAGCTCATTCTCATCCTCAGTAAGAACCCCACTGGCTGGTGGCTAGGGGAACTGCAGGTCAGTGTGGTAATGCTAACATTGAAGCTGAAATGAATGAATAAATAAACCTAAATAAATAAATGAGACACTTTGCTGTAGCAACCAAATTACGGTCATGTGCATCCTGTTTGCTTTAATTATCCTTGATATGTGTCCTCGAGAACTGTTGGAGTTTGAATTTATTGGACATAGCTTGGGAATGTACAAATCTGGATCAACACTGCTCAAAAAAATTAAGCGAATACTACAATAACACATCCTAGATCTCAATGAATAACATTCCAGTTGAAAATCTTTATTTATTACATAGTGGAATGCATTGAGAACAAAATAACAAAAATGATCAATGTAAATCAAAAGTGGTCTGAAGGTCTGGATTTGGAATCATACTCAAAGTGGAAAATTGTGACATTGATTCACAATCAGTGTTGCTTCCTAACTGAACAGGTTGGTTTCACAGAAGTGTGGTTAACTTGGAGTTACATTGTGTTGTTTAAGTGTTCCCTTTATTTTTTGAGCAGTGTATAAGGGCCCACAGTTGCAATGTGTGGTCAGGACACAAACCAAACCATGAAGTCCAAGGAACTGTTTGGATCTTTCAACTTGTAGCAAGACGTGAATTATGGCAAGCAGACAAAATGGATAAAAAAACAGAAACCGACTAAGTATCTCAGGCTTTGAATTTTCCCAAGTCCACAGTAGCCTTAATCATACTGAAACAAAATAAGCTTGGTGTCTTCCTACAGTAAGCCATTAAAGCTAAATTCCAGCCAATAGTTTGGACTGTTCAAAATTAGGTCCTACAGTGTTTCACTGACCATGAAGCCAAATCAGGTGAAATTCTGTTTTCTGGGGTTGAATTTGATTGGTAGAGTTTGAGTTCCTGTTTTTGATGAGCAACATGTGCACACTTCAGGCACGGGGTAAGAAGCGTCAGAAGGGCTGGTTCCCAGCATCTCACGTCAAGCAGCTGGGCTCTAACAGTGGCAAATCAACCCCTGCTGCCGTGGCAGGTAGGGCCAAGGGGCTTCCCTACGAGGCCTAGTGCATCTCACTACACCCCTTTGTCTGTGTGTGTGTGTGTGTGTGTGTGTGTGTGTGTGTGTGTGTGTGTGTGTGTCTGTGTGTCTGTGTGTCTGTGTGTCTGTGTGTGTGTGTCTGTGATTTCTGTCATTTACATTTTCTCTCCCTACCTGTCCTCTCCCTACCTGTCCCTCCCTACCAGTCTGCCAGGTCACCGCTATATACGACTACGTGGCAGCCAACCAGGATGAGCTCAGCTTCTCCCAGTCTCAGATCATTAATGTACTGGACAAGAATGACCCCGACTGGTGGAAAGGAGAGTTGAATGGGGTCACGGGCCTGTTCCCCACCAACTATGTGAAAATGACCACCTCAGACAGTGACCCTAGCCAGCAGTGTAAGTAAAGGCCCAGAAACGGTCCTGCCCCTTTTCCTTTCCTTGTTAACGGGCTTGGCAATGCGGGATGTTTGCTTTTGAGTTTTGTTAATAATGTACACTCATTAGTTCTGTTTGACACCCTAATAGAATATATGTGCTAATTCATTTGAAAACACAGTTAACGTTTTTAAATGTAAAAACAATTCAAAATCATTCCTGGTGCTTACATTTTTTTGTTGGTTGTCTGTTAGCCAGTATATTAGCACAACACATTCTACTGCGAAGACCTCCATTGTTTAGCAAGGGAAGTATTCCAAGTAGGATCAGAGTTCAAATGTAGTACTGCATTTTGAGAAAATGTTGGCACATCCTCTAATACTGGCTTTTTATGTTGCAGTTGTATCCTTTATTGTTATCATTTCTAAGTATATTTTAATTTCACATTAAGGACAAACATGTTATGTTCCAGTTGACATTTTTTAATCCATCTTCTTACTCTTGGTTTCCTTTTGGGTTCTGTCCTCTCTGTTCTCCTTTAGGGTGGTAGAACCTCTCCTTCTCTTCGCCTTAGGGAGACCCCCTTTCTCCCCTCTCACCAAGGGGAGACCACATTGGCTATAAATCACATCAGCATTTCCTAACTCAGTCATCATACCCATACCCATACAACTGTGACCCAGCCTAACTCTAACCCTACTTGTGTAACTCCTACTACTGCTTGACATGTCTGCTCTCTGGTGTGAGGGAAGGTGTTTTATTAAAATACAGTATTGGCTTGCGTACAGGGCTGTTGTGGCTTAAAATTTCACTATCACAATCATCATGATTTTGGCATTGAGTTGTGGTGATTTGCAAACTTACAAGTGACTAACGAGATTTAAGTCTGGCTAACATAGTTACGTTAACTTATGGAACTGGCAGTAATATGCAATTGAGCATCAGACACCAAGATTATACATTTATATGGGCTGCATAACGGTGTTGATACAGATAATTTATTGCAATGTCAAATTAGTAATTGCAATATACAGAATGTATTGTTATATTGTCCAGCTCTTGTGGTGGTGCAGATTTGATTGTATCAGGTGAGAAAAGCAAATTGTTGTGAGGCCTAGTGGCTCTTTGGTGCTTTTGTTCCTCACCTCTTTATTTCCGGTAATTAATTTCAGTCTGCTGTTGGTGTATGTGGTAGAGTGGGGCACCATCTTTAACGCGCAGACGCATGGGTCGGTCATCTGTTGTTGACCCTGTGGTTCAGCTAGATTGCCTTGGTAATGCAATCTGTTGTTGGAGCTAACCAAAGCTTCGCTGCGGTAATTCTGCATATGTAAAGGCTACTGTTCTTTTATTAGTTCTTTTATTTCTTTTTTTAAGTACATAATTTACAGCATTTACCTTCCTTGAGCTACATTTACGGGTCTGTATTCGAGAAAAACAAGAGAATGCATTAATGGTTTCAGATGTTACAAAAGAAGTGCTGACTTATTCAACGATGTACTGGTTTACTAGCCTTTAGTTTTTTGTATGTCAGCTAAACATACAAGTGTTGCGTGGATATTTGATGAGAAACTGAAATGAACGTTTTTCTTTGAGTTAATGTTATGACTCAATGAAACACATTTTACCTAAAATGCTGCTATTACAAGCTCTATGCCTTTGAATATATTGTTACCAATATATTGCATACTATGCCCTATTTTTGTGCCTGAGTCACATTTTGTATATATAGTGAGACTGTGCAAACTCTTGTGGTATGAAAGTATGACCTTAGTATAATTTACTGGGATATTGTGGAGAATGCTAAACTTATAAGATACTTTGAATCTTGTAACGTACATATTTGATTAAAGAAATCTAGAAATTAAAAATCCTTTGAAAAACCCAACCAGTTCAGTTTTTGTTGTCCCTTTTAATTGTATCATTATGAAAGGTAGTTCAGTGTTTGCATTTACACATTATTTCATGTAGGGCTGCACAGTGGACCTTTTTTATTTTATTTTTTATGACCTCAGCTGACTGACCAGATTGTTCTCTGAGAGTTCTGAGGAATGAGACACATTTTGAAGTAACAAACATCATTTGTGTTGTTTACAGATGAGGTTTCTCATGTCACTACTCTTTTACAGTGTATTTTTTTATTGAGAGGCCTTACCTTCAAACCGTTTTAATTACAAAAACGCATAGTTCTCAACAATATCACATAGTGCATTAATGATTAGTTCTTGTGTAAAATGTGATCTATAATAGTATTACTAATGAACATACTAAATATATAATTTACTTTTCAGTTTTAAAAAAATCAGTTTTCTTCTGTTATTCAGTTACATATTTACATAACATTACCCTTATGTATAATGAAGTAACTATATGTGTCCTTAAGAGTTGCTGTGGACATTGTACAGTAGACAAAAGTACATTCCTGTTAGACAAAACTCACTGACCAATGTTCAGGGTTTGTGCTGGCATGACTAGTAAGCTACTTTTTCAATGACTAGCATGATGATGATGATGACGGCATCGCAGGCGCTTCTGGAGCGTCCAGGTGGGCGGGCCTTGCCAGGTAAGGCATGTTGTGAGCGTTTTTGAGTGCTCTTGCTTTCTTTGCTTCTGTCATTGCCTTGCTGGCTTTCGAGTGGCTTTGGAACAGGAGCTGTGGAAGCCATGGAGGGCATGAAGGTGCTTGCTCTTTGGGCTTAGGGAGGCCAGGGATAACACCTGTGGTTTACGGCTGAGAGACAAGTGACGACATGCTTCCATGTCCTTGTAGGGTGTGCTGATTTGACCAGTCTGGACTCCATGACCCCTCAGGAGAAGAAAAGACAGGGCTACATCCATGAGCTGATCGAAACGGAGGAAAGATATGTGGAGGACCTTCAGCTGGTCCTGGAGGTATGCCATCTGCTGTGGGGCAGCAATCTATTAATTACATTAATACACAATCACTTTTTTATCATACTTTGTACATTTTAGAATACGTCTGCAAACATTTTAAGTTCAGCAGCCTTATTCATGAATAAGTAACACATAATGTCAAATTGCCCTGTCCTACAGTGCGCAATGATGTGATGTCTGTCAGCCGTCAATGATGGGCTTCCTCTATAGGTATTAAAACATGGCCCTGATTGACTAAGACAACCTACACTCCGGTTTTGTTCAAGGTGTTCCACAAGCCCATGTCTGAGTCAGGACGGCTGAATGGAGATGAAATGGACATGATCTTTGTCAACTGGGAGGAGCTCATCAGCTCCAACAAGAAGCTGCTGAAGTGCGTGAGCCCCATCGTGCTCAACCTTTCAGTGCTGCACTCGTGCACGTTGCCACATTGCTGGCACAGCTGGTGTAATCACTGAACTTTTGCCTTCTTTCACTGTCATGATACTCTCCGTCAGATGGATGGTGAGAGTTGCTAGATTTCATCTTGTGTGCGCACCTTGTGTGACAGGGCCTTCCGTGTGAGGAAGAAGATGGGAGGAGACAAGATGCCGGTGCACATGATCGGGGACATCCTGGCTACGGAGCTGTCGCACATGCAGGCCTACAACCGCTTCTGTAGCTGCCAGCTCAACGCTGCTGCCCTGCTGCAGCAGAAGATCGACCAGGAACCCGAGTTCAAAAACTTCCTCAAAGTACGAGCACACCAAGAGTCAGTTTCAAACCTCCAGGGTTGTTTTAGCTTGATGTGTATTTGTTGAACAGGACTTCAAGCACCCACACCTGAAATAAGGAATAACAATGCTACCTTAAGACAGAATTAGTTTTGACTCAAAAAAGGAGTTGTTACTAATTCGTTGTTACAAATTTTTCTTTATTGTTTTCCAGAAAATTGCTACGGACTATCGGTGTAAAGGAATGCCTTTGTCCAGCTTCTTACTGAAGCCCATGCAACGGATAACCCGCTACCCCCTGCACATAAAGAATGTGAGGGGCAATAATGATGGCTTGTTCCTCTGTCTTATTCCATGTTCTAAGTGACTTGTACAGAGGATAGGAGGTTCTTAGGAAGTGCGTGTGTGTGTGTGTGTGTGTGTGTGTGTGTGTGTGTGTGTGTGTGTGTGTGTGTGTGTGTGTGTGTGTGTGTGTGTGTGTGTGTGTGTGTGTGTGTGTGTGTGTGTGTGTGTGTGTGTGTGTGTGTGTGTGTGTGTGTGTGTGTGTGTGTTCTTCACCAGATCCTGGAGAGCACTCCTGAGAGCCATGTGGATCATGCCAAGTTGCGGGAGGCTCTGGAGAAGGCTGAGGAGCTGTGCTCACAGGTGAATGAGGGAGTACGAGAGAAGGAGAACTCGGACCGCCTTGAGTGGATACAGAGCCATGTCCAGTGTGAGGGAATCACAGAGGTACGCTGATGTGCTAAAAAAAAATGTGTTGAAATGTTGAAAAAAAATACACATTTTATTAGTCATGAGTTTCCACAGATGCCACAACTCTTAACAGTGATACAATAATGCATTACAAATGGCACCACCACGAGAGATTATTAACATAAAAAAAAATACAAAATCAACAGATGTAATTTTAATCACTCTAAATCATGTATTTTTGCTCTAATAGAATTTGATCTTCAACTCTCTGACCAACTGCCTGGGTCCTCGAAAACTTCTGCACAGTGGGAAATTATTTAAGACAAAGAGCAATAAGGAGCTGAATGCCTTCCTCTTCAACGACTTCCTCCTCCTCACCCAAGCTGTTAAGCAGTTCACCTCATCAGGCTTGGACAAGCTCTTCAGCCCAAAGTCCAACACCCAGTACAAGATGTACAAATCAGTAAGGGTTCAGATTGTCATATTTCTCAGTCAGCTGTAATAATTGAGAATTGAACCTGGGTCTGTCTACCTCTAAAATGACTTGACCCAGTTGTAAATCTGGTCTTTTGTGTATTGATTTTAATGTCCTTATATTAATGTTCTTATAAAAGTAATGTTTAAAGAATATAAGCTCCTTTAGGAGCAGCACATGTTCAGCAACTAGTTAGAGGTGTATGTCTACCTGCTGGACTTTGTTTTTCCATCTTCATAAGAGGAGCAATGGAAACTGAGAGTCTCTGGTGTCTTTTTGTTGTTCTTGGCAGCCTGTTTTCTTGAACGAAGTTCTGGTGAAGTTGCCTTCTGATCCATCCAGTGATGAGCCAGTCTTCCACATCTCTCACATCGACCGGGTCATTGCCCTCAGAACCGAGAACATCCATGAGAGGTGAGCCTGGAGGACTTCACTAAACAAGATGCTCTCTCTCACTGCTCAATAAAGACCCATTTTATGATCTACATTTCAAATTATTGCCGTTTGTGTTAGGACTGCGTGGGTTCAGAAGATCAAGGCAGCATCAGAGGAGTTCATTGAAACTGAGAAGAAAAAGCGTGAGAGAGCCTATCAAGGTGAGTTTTCTAAGCTCTACTGTTTATATTGACCCCCAACCTTTTTATCTAAGGAATCTTTTATTGGACTTTTTTGGGTAATTGTTTTAACTTTCTCCCCTTCACAAGCAGTAGCAGTCCTTGCTGTACATGAAGATCTATTTAATGCTCTAATAAAGATCTTTTTTAACAGCTCGCTCAATGAAGGCAAGCGGAATTGGCCGTCTACTTGTCACTGTCCAGGAAGCTACAGAGCTCAAATCATCAAAGCCAAGTGGTGAGCTTGCCTTTAATTCTTGGGACAAAAAATAAACGTATTTGAAGGTGTTTATCCTGATCAATGCACCTTTTGTTAAATTCTCAACATTGTGTTTCTACCGTCCCCGATTAGGAAAGAGCAATCCCTATTGTGAGGTCACCATGGGGGTACAGTGCTATACCTCTCGAACTCTAAATGAAACACTGAACCCTAAATGGAATTTCAACTGTCAGTTCCACATCAAGGACCTGTATCAGGACGTGCTGTGCATCACCATTAATGAACGGGAGCAGTTCGCTCCTGACGGTCAGTATCATCTGTCTAGTTGCCCACATCATACTTAACTGATACTTAACGTACTTAAAACTGATTACTGAGCCTATCACTTGAATTCTGAAGTCATTTATGAAATTTGATGAAAGGGTAATTGCAAAAGGAAAAAAAAAGACTCCCTATGTCATTGCCTCCTGCAGACTTTCTGGGCCGCACAGAGATACCTGTGGCCACAATCAAGAAGGAGCTGGAAAATAAAGGTCCAACCGTTAAGAAGTTTCTGCTCACAGAAGTGCCCACAGGAGAGGTCTGGGTCCGCCTCGACCTGCAGCTGTTTGATGGCAAAAGCCCTTAAAGGAAAGGATTTGAAGCAACCCGTTAAGCACATTGCCAACTACTCAAGTCCTCCATGTCTTCCATAAGCCGCCTTGCCTTAAAACACCCTCAACTACTGTGCTACTGACTGTCTTGACTCTTTTGGGGGTGGGGGAAGGGGAATTTTCCATGTATTGATGACTATGCCAAATTTTGCAACATGCACGGTTTTTGTAAAACATGTGGCCTAGAATGGAAGAGGGATAAGAATTCAATGGTTTTGCCTGAATAGTCTACCACTGGATGTAGAGATATCTCAGGACTTCTATTTTCCTTGAATATACTGTGTTTTACTGTGCCTGATGTTATTTTTGTGTTAATTTGGCTTTGATGTTTAGTATATAAAGATTGACACTAGATCTTGACAGTTCTGTAAAGAAACACTAGATTTATTAATAATGCTTGGCCTTATACTGTATAATTCCTCACATAGACATGCTTATGCATCAGTTTTTCAAAGGGGATTTTGCTTAGAATCTTGGAAATGTTATGGACATTTCTTTGAAGTGGTTCTAAAACACGTTTTTCTTAACTGTGGTACATATGAAGTGATTACACAAGTGATTCTACAAAGGTCTAATCACTGTTAATTTTGTGTCGATTTTTATTTATTTTAATTTATGCACCTGTGGCTATTCACACTTTGGAAACAGTAACATGGTTATTCTATCAGCATTTACATGAACACTCTTGGTCATTTGCCACTGCTTAACATATTTGAGTCGATTTTTTTTTAGGTTTGTCTTAGTTTACGGTGCAAATGTGTAATTGTACTACCTTCTCAGTGTCTTGTTTTTTGTCTAGTGGTGTCTGTTTTGGCAGTCCAGGCTATGCTAGCTACAGTTTTGCTCAAACGTGACGTAAGGAAAGTGTCTAAATGAGCACAACTATGCAACAAAATCAGGGTTCAGAAGCAAATAAAATAAATTTAACAGCCCTCGTTTTTCGCTTTTGAAATATTTCACATAAAATAAGTTATTCAGCTAAGCTTGGTTGGTAGTCGGTTGCTAAGGAAGCTCAGGTGTAAACGCTGATTATAACGAGAATAGTATGAATCAATTTCAAATGTTGATCAACGACTGCCTTATTGATACAAAACATGTAGAAAATGCGGCTATTCTTGTAGCAAGAAGTGGCCGTGTAACCGCGGTGTCGTCGAGGTTTCAGGTAAGTCCATGTCAAGTGTGAAACCTGACTTGTCTGCCTTCACAAACGTCAGCGTTACGATGCCATTCTTCGCTTAATGTATGAATATGGGCGAACTTATATTAACATGTTGCTACTACAGTTAGGTCAGTACACAGCTTTATCGGTGTATGCCAAGTTAAGATTAGGTTTAACCGCCTATACTTGTGGTTCTGTAAGTCACTCTGGACCGGGGTGACCGCCTATACTTGTGGTTCTGTGAGTCACTCTGGACCGGGGTGACCGCCTGTACTTGTGCGCGTGCTGCTAGCTCACTCCCCGTGACGCTCAGATGTTCACGGACTCCTTCAAGCGCGCGACTCTGACGAGGGAGCAGGGCTTCTCCTTTGAGGAGAAGGACTTCACTTGTGTTCGGGCAGACAGAAACTCCATCTACTGCAAATGTGTAAGCTCGCCTGCATTCTGCACAGTGTACACTAACCAACATCATATTTACGAAAGCAGCTAGAGGTCCATGATGTGATATAGCACTTCCCTCTCTCCCCATTGTTTTAGGGGGATAATGGTCTCATATTGGTCAAAACTGCACTCCTTGTTATAGTTGCAACATACAACGAGAGTATGTACCCTAGTGTCTGTGTGGAGGCAGTTGAGAAACTAGGTATGTTTAGCCCTGTTTTGTTCTATTATGTTCCTTAAAATTGGAATACAGATTTTTCTGATTAACTCAAATCTGATTTTCTCTCATTTGATTTACTCTGTTTTTTTTTCAGCTGAATATCTGCGTGAGAAGGGGAAATGAACAGTAAAAACAAATCACACATGCATGTGAGAAATGGGAACACACTAAGTGGCTTAACTAGAAGAGCTTTTTATTTCCAAATTGCAAATGTATGAACCTAGCACAACATGCTCACTATTATTTGTGGGCTTGATATAATTCAGAAAGAAAAAAAAGAAGAACTTGTGTCTGTGTTCTTGTAAGATTTTAATATACAGATCTAGATTTGGCAACATACATTTTAACACTACAGTGGATTTTTAACATCCTGACATCAAACAAAACGGAAACTTAGCCACAACTTAGGCAATGATATCTTTCACAGAAAGAATTCTGCAATGATCACAAATGATAAAAAAGCAGTGGAGGACACAGATACTTTAGAATAGTGAGAAGTAGCCTCAAGACCCCAATAGGTGAGTGAGTTACCCTTTCTCCAGTTTAAATATAGCTATAATAAACTGCATCATTGAGAAACCTAGACAAAAGTAACAGAATAGTTGGAATATACCATTTTTGTTTCATCATTCACAGTGTGATGGTTTGTAGTGGTCTGCTATCAATATGATAACGTGAAAGTTTGCATCATTGAAAGAACTAGTTAAGGACTTTTCCCATTGTAAACCACTACAAATTGCATTTTAATGTTGCTCATTTTTAATATCACAAACAGCACATTTTAACACACACAAAATGCTGAGTTTTTAAAACGGAGCATAGTCTCTCAAGGACATTTCAGTTACTATAGGCATTTGTGACACAAATTTAGTGTGTGCATATTTTAAATATATGTGCTCTTTGTTATCCAAGGCAACACTGCAGGATTAACTGAACATAATCCATTGCATAGTCAGGTAAATATCTTTTTTACGTGACTATACTATATAAGCAAAACCCTTATTTCCTCAGTCAACCAACACATTTTCACGTTTAGCTCAGACACACGTTCTCTAAACGCCCCTTCACCCGACTCATTTCAGAACAAATAAGCACTGTATACCACTGATTTCTTGAAACAAATTGTTTCTACTAATTAATCTGTTGATTTTATTTTTATGAACTTTATTAAGAATTTAAGACATTCTTTTAAATAACATCTAATGTTTAGAAAATGCCTAAAATGTATATTAAATTCATTTACAGTTGATTATTTTATAACTTGTTGAAATTGAAGATCCCTCGCATGTGATGGATAAACAAATAAGAGTTAGGGAAACCTTGTGACCCTGAGTTGTCCTTGAGTTCCCTCTCATTCCCGGGTTTGTTGTGTTGAATTATTGGGTAAGAGTCATAGAGCAACTGGCTCATCATTTGTAGAATTCTTACAAATAATAAAATCAGACACAAATAAAGGAATGCTAAGCAGCTTAAAAATAAATATTACATTTTCTTTTAAAAGTATTGTGCTCTACGTTCAGTTAGCATTAAACTAAAATGTGAAAAGTAACATCGTAATGTTGACTGTTTTTTTCTTTGTTTTGAACCATTTGTTCCAAAAATGTCCTAAAGAGTTGAATAAATAAAATGTATTGTAATGTAAATTACACATATTTACTATCTGTAAATGTTGTTAGACCTGAGACTGCTGCTGGCTTCCACATCTTATATCTTTTCTTCACACCTAACATTATTGTTTTAAAATTTGTTTCTCTGCATAATAAATGTTCCTCTTTCAAAATATAAGCTATGAATTAAAAAATCATGTATGACACTGTAGTCTCAGTTTTAGTGTGAGTTGACTGCCACTGTAATTGTAGCCTTGCAGATACTGGTAAAAAATCTGCATGTTTATCGACGTGTTAACTGCATAACAACCTATCACAAGACTCAAAACTAGGATATAATTAGCTTAAATGGATGACTCACTGCAGTGATAAAAGTCATGTAGTCTCATGCTACCCTAAAAAGTGTCATATCACTTGTGCTTGAGAGGAGAGGTGTGGCTGCATTAGAGATGTGCTAGTGTTCAGACAGTAGCGTATCTATGTAGCCATGGTTTGCCGATCCCTTCAGCTATTTTCTTCTGGTTCACCTGGCTTGTCTACCTCTGGTAGCTGGTCTCTCCAGTAGGTGAATTGGCTGTAGGTGTCTGAGCAGGGGAAGTCTGAGGTATTGCCTCTGACCAGCAGAGGGAAGACATGATCGACAACCTCACACAGACGGCCATACCTAGCAGAGGAATGGGGAAGAGCTTAGTTATACCTCAGTCTGCATAAAGTACAGCGGAAAAGACCTGACCACTTACAGCCAAACTGTTACTGTTTCTAATGAAGATTGAAAGGTAGAAAGAACAAGCAAGCAGGACACACACACATTTGTACTCAGTGGTCGAGACTAGATTTAATTTTTTGTGGGCCATTTTAGCATTTTATGTGTAGAGTTCCTCTGGAAGGCTGTGGTAGGCACTTACGATGATATGTTGGTCTTGGCATGTTCTTGGACAAGTTCTCCTTTAGGGTTCACAGTGAAGATTCGGTTTAATGGCACTCCAACCTCTTTGTACGAATGCACATCCTACAGAGAGAATGAGTTATCAGGACTACAGTGGATAACCAGTGGAGTTTCTACTGCTGGCACTTACAGTAGCTCTGTTTCCAAAGGCAGCATAAAAAGGTTCCGTGTTTGGAGAGAAGAGGTTCTTAATGTCTGTCAGACATTCAATTTTGAACTTCTCTGGCTTTTTCTCAATGACCTCTCTAAAACGCAGAACCAGAAAATTATTACTGCAGTTAAGCAACCAGGGTGGGCTAGACTCAAATAAAACAAGAGTGAATGAATCCTGTGCATGTGCACATATTCACCTGTGTAGTGCTGAAAACAGGCTGCTGGGACTGAGGAGGACGGGACCCTGAGGTAGCATGGTGCCTCGTTCATTAACCCAGTGCAGGTAACCTCTCGTCATGTCTGCCATCCCAATTGCCCGTGCAGAGCAATACATGAACTTGTAACCATTCCTATTTAACAATGATGAAAAACAGAATAAGTTTGAAAATGCCTGAAAGTACAGCGCTAGAAACTAACACACTCTGGTTGTAACAGCATGAGGTGTCATTGTGACAAACGTAAAACTCACTGGCTGACTTTGTGGTACAGGCGGGCGATCCCCTGATGAGTCCAGTCCTTACCCAGAGTGGGGAGAATGTGCCCCAGGGTGTCTGATCTGCAGGGGGATTATAAAACAGCTGTTTCCATGACAATCCTTAATTTTAGCTTTCAATCAAAGACTAAATCACAAATAATAAGACTAGTTTGGCAACTGCTAGTCCATTCACCATTACAAGTAAGCGAACAATAATAAAAAGATATTACTACTAGTTTAGCATGACTTTCTGGAACTCTGGAATTAACATTACATTATTAAAGATAATGTATAATGTACGTGCTCATTCTTACCTGGTGATAGTGCCATCTATATCTGAAATGACAATCTTATCATCCCAGTTCCACAAATATATGGTGCCCTCACAGCGACAGGTGCCCTGGTACTGGGTGGTCACACTGAAGACCACGTCATTGAGGCCTTCCTTTAACTGCAGACTGGCCTGAGAACATTATACATGCTTATTCACAATTCAGTCATATCACCGATCAGGGCCCTGTTTCCCCTGCGTTACAATTCTTTTGAGAAACCCAGCTCAGTGCGACAGAGTTATATCTGTTGCTTCTAACTTGGAGCTGGTATTTCTCCCCCTCCATGAGAACCACCAGCACCCTCCTTTCTTGGGCATTCAGCTACTCATAAAATATGTTACATGCTTTGTAATAGCCAATTTTGAGCATTCTGAAACAGTAGCTAAGACGTCTACTCTAGTAAGTTCAGATTTATAGTATATGCACATGAATGTTCGTGGTTTCGTGGCTTACTAGCTGCTCGGAAGTTAGGCGGAGGGTCTTCCTGTAGCAGATGCTACCAGGGCTGAGAAGAGGCTCGGGCTGGGTGATGGCTGAATTCAGCTGATCCAGTGTGCCTTCGTCATCACTCGAGGATGATTCATCCTTTAAGCTGTTACAAAACCCCAGGACATGTGAGTACAAAACATACAGCAGGTCTAGCCATTACCCTATGATGAGTAACAATGAACTGTGTTCTCCCAGAGGGCTGTGAAGCACTATGTGGGCTTTGGTCTTTACCTGCTGCCTGGTCTCACAGCCTGATCTCCACTCTCCACTTGATCTGACACAGACTCCTGATGCAGCGAGAGAGACACTCACTCAGCCAAACGCTCTCAACCTGTGGCTAAACGTTACCTGCGTGAGCAGCACTTGGAGCAGTCGTGTCTCCCCATTACTGCTAGAACGCATATAGAATCTTCTGGACCTATGTAGTGTAATAATGTCAAACATTGGAAGTGGCAGCCTACCGACTTGGAGCTGGTATTTCTCCCCCTCCATGAGAACCACCAGCGTCCTCCTTTCTTGGGCATTTTCTCTTTCATGATGTTCTCCACTGTAGCCTGGAGCAAATGCACAGAGGTCCTGATACTCAAAACTCAAAGACTAAATGACTATGGATGACTGCAGCTGCGCAGACGGAGGAAAAGGGCATGCACGCAGACACAAATACACGATACATAAGATGGAGGACATACGGGACTGTAGCCAAACACATTCGGAAAACAGTAGGTGAAGAATCCCAAAGCAGAATACACATAACTCAGGCAAGAGTACTTAGAACAGGGCCACACAGGATGGGATGAAGGAAGATAAATCAACAGACAAAAGAAGGGAAAAACAGGAAGGGAAGAGACAAGTTTACTCAATTTCTTCAGGTTTTTAACACCTGGAGGCACACGACAACAAGCAACAAACGTTTGCAGTGTAAAGACAAATAGTGCAGACACAAAGCAGTGCCTAAAATAAAATGATGTTCTGAATTTATTTTTAGTAAATTATTTTTAGTAAATTAAATGATTGCACATGTGTTTGACATTGCAACTAGCATTAAACTCTGTGAAGTGGGAAGCAGCCAAGACACAGCAAACGATCTAAGCATGAGGTAAAGCATGAATTGGGTGCAATGAGTTCTTTGGATAACCTGGATACAGTCAAACTGATACAAAATGATGGACTAAGGGTATATACTAAGAAAAAGCTAATATTGACAGTGTTCCATGGTGAATAATAATAATCATAATAATCATAATAATAATATATGTATAGTAAAATAGTCACTTCTTCAGTTATGCAGCTCTTACCTTTGGCAGTGGTTTCTGGAACACCTGCAGGGCCAGCACTATTGGAGCAGCAGTACTCCAATTATAATACCTTCAGGATTTGGAGAGTTATGAATTATAAAGGGTTATGTGAAAAACCAGAATCATATAGTGGTAAAAATCATACTTGAACGTTTCAAACCATGTGAGATATTTACATACTTTGTTCCAATTTTTACAACCAGGTTGGGGTCATCAATAAGAGATGGATTGTCAGCAAATTCCTGATAAGATATTGCTCTCTCTTGAAATTCCTCTGTGGAAGGAAAATTGAGACCAGTTGTGTTAACTGGTTCAATGACAATCTTTCCCGGGAGAAACCAAGTCTGCTTACCACTTGTGATCTCCCGGTTTTCTGTTAGTCCTCCACACAGAGAGATGGCGATGTTGGGCAGGTCTGTTAATTGGTCAGAATAGCTGTCCACTCCACTGTCCATTCCACTGCTGCCCATTGACTGGGGTGACTGACTGGCACTCCTCAACTCTGTCCCACTTCTCAGTAGACTTGCACCATCGCTGCATTACACAAGCACTTATCATTACTATGTAGAGGGAATTCAATCATCTGGCCAACATGCTTGTAGCTGCTAATGTGACAGTCAAAGACCACGTGGTTTAATTAACAGGAAGTTAGGCTCATGAAGTCACTGCATGCTACAGAAGCCAGAGATGAGGATGGTTTACCTCTTAGGAAAGTAGAGTGCTGCTACCTCAGGCTCTAGCTCTGTGAGATCATCTAAATAAACTCCATCTGATCCAAGGTGACGACTTCTTTTGTCTAAAAATAGATAATACATTAACTCTTCTTATGTAAGCTCTATAATTAAGCTCATGATCACTTTCACTCATCATGACATTTTAATTTCTTCTTTCAGCAATCACTTGCCATTTTTAATGGTTTTAAGACATAATTTACTGAATTTGGCTAATTTTACCCAGGGTGACATACATATTTATCAGTGTGACAGCACATCAAACCCATGTTTTGTCTCTAGCACTATGCACTACCTGCTACTACGTGAACTACATGTGATCCTCAAACATAATAGAATCACTAATCTATACCTTTTCTTTTTGAGGGTGAGTCCGTCTTGCCGGGGGTGCGGGCCCCAGGGCCTTGTGGATCATCCTCCAGATTGGCGATGAGGTGAGCAGCTGCACTCTGGGTCTCCACTTCCATGGGTGGAGCAGGTTCCAAGATGGCAGCCGCCTCCCCAGCCTCAAGATCTGCTGAGTACAAAGTGAGGGCTGGAGCTCTTTCCTCAAGGGTTTCCACCATGCCATCTCCTGTGATGGCCCGGAAGTGTGTGCTGTCTGACATGGGGATTGAAGCTGGAGTCACCACCATGGATTCGGTTCGCTTCTGCTCATTAGCAGAAGTAAGGGGCTGCTTGAATGAGGGCTGGGAGAAAAGATATGACCTGTTACACACAGCTTTAGCACGAATATACTGTCATTCAGAAGGTCTGCTCCTGTACCTTTGCAGCCTGAGGTAGCTCTCCCCAGGCCCACAGCATTTCTGGGTTCTCCAACTTCCCCTTAGCCGCCCTGACTAGCAGCTCTGAGTCACTCTTCGGTGTGGAAGGTGAGGAGTCGCTCACCGTGCTTGGAAAGGAAGCAGGCAGATGAGAAGATGAGAAGAAGTATTTTTTGTTTTTTTTTTAAATAAAGATAACACCATAAACTTGTAAAATTCTTGTTAATTAAACGCTTAGTGATTTGGTATAGGTGCTGGTTGCATTTTATACCTCACTGCAGATGCAAACACGGACGTTTGTTGGGGGCAGGAGATGGACAGAGGGCAGGTCTGGCCCATCCTGGTGCTGCTAGTGAGGAGGAGTTACTCACATAACTAACAAGAACACACTGCACACAGTCTGGTCTCATCTGTATCATGTTTTCCAGGCCTGGTTAGCTATTTTCATATGAGGCGCGCTGTGTGTTGCATCCGGGAGGGGGGGGTCATACCCCATACCTGTGCACGTGTGCCCACTCTTCCTCACACTGGCCGTACGCTGTACCCTGTTTGAAAGGACTGCTGGAAGGGCCATCTGCCCGCTCAGCACAGACGTCGTGTGACGCAGCTCTGAGAACATGTGCGCAGAAAGAAATTCCAAACACTTCACACATATACACAGACAAAACTAAAGGCTTGCAGCGCACTCTCCTACAGACTCTTTCTTTCCCAGACAATCCAAGGGAATTGTGAGGTTTCCCAAGAGCCTCTGGAATGCAACCGAGCTGCCTCTTCACCGAGGCACAGAATAGACATTCACTCCAATACAGACTTCTTTATTTGGACTTGTGACAGAGAAACCATGGTCTATCCCAGGGGTACTCAACTGGCGGACCGCGGTCCGGATCCGGACCCGAACGCAGTCCTGTCCGGACCCAATCTCATTCCTGATTAACTGGATACGGACCAAAACAAAATCGTAGCATTTATTTCAGGGCTATTGAAAAAACACTCCGTCACGAGTGGCACGTTTGCCACCCCCGCTCAACAACAAGCCTGCCTGGTTGATGCTTCGCGAGCGGCGCGAGGGTCCGCGCGGCGACAATGACGTAATCGCTGTGGCTCCGCGTGTGCGTGAGGGCCTCGCGCGCTGTCGGTTCGAGAGGTCGTGCACCTCTCGAATTTTGTAACTTAAACATAATTAAGTTAAATATTTATACATATACTCGAAATAATTCGCTTTTATCACATTATTTAATGGTTATTTATTTAAAAAACGCCCAATCTTCACATCTTCACGTTCTCTCATGTTTCGTCCTGGAATTACAAGAGGCTCGTATTTGTTAACCTAATAAAAGAGAACTATTCAGCTATTTGTTGTGAAACCAAGTAATTACAATTTCAAGCATTTTAAAGTACTTTAACCTAAATTCCAGCACTTTTCAAACCTGAAACATATAGCAACATTAAAATTGGTCAGGTAAATGTTCATTACCCTGTTTTGAGGGGTGTTTCTACCACATATCGTTTCGGACAAAACGCCTATCGTTTCGGAGAACACTGCAGTGACGCTCGCGAAAGTATAAACGCCTCCACCGTTCGCGCACCGTCCCCCCCCCCTTACCAACTTACGTTCGCCACCCCCGCCGCACCGGACCTCAGGGCACAGGTATCTGCCAAAATTGGACCGCGGACAAATTTAGTTGAGTACGCCTGGTCTATCCTATCCATCACTGTTTTATTTCATTACTGGTCCCCAGGCAACTGATTCTGTGGAGTGGAGAGTATTTGACCTCAGGTTGCCACATAGCACAAGCTACTTATTGTTTTCTAGGGATACACTGCTTGTTTTACAGTAAAAAACAAACAAACTGGGATTTGTTTTTTTATTGCTGTATGATGAAGGCCAGTTTGATTGCCAAGAATCACAAAAGGTTCCCCCTGAGCCATGTTTGAAGCTGGCGTGGTTTCATGGATTTCGTGGAAAAACACCAGGAGCCTTGTTCCAGCCACTTGTTTATTTCCACTGTTTATTTCAACACTCTCTCTTTCTGTCTGTCTCACACACATACACACACACACGCATTCACACACCCTCACTCTGCTTTTGAACAAGAAGGCATAGTCTACAGTACATCATGCAGTCTTCTTATCTGAAAGCACTCACAACCTTTTGCAAATTTCATGTCAGCAAGCAAGACCTAATTAAGTGCTGATATGGGATGTAATCCAATCCTCACTGAATCGAATCCCTGACACTTCTTGCTTGGGAATTCCAATAAATCAATATGTTACAAGGAGTCTACATTCCATACACAATTGCCTATGTAGCTGAAAATCTGCATGTAACAGCCCACGTCAGTCAAGTGCCAATCAGTCCAACAGGAAATTATCTGAGCTCCAAGGCTCTAGATGAGCCTACCGTCATACAGCCACTGGATGGAGACATTTTGGGGCACCACTGTCAACAACTGCCGCCCCAGTCTTTTGTTGCCCTTCGACTAACATAATATTTAACCTCTAGCAATCACCCCTCCAACTAAATATAGTCAATTTGTTAATCCTCGGACAATCTCATCCATATGATATTAAAATAAGCATGAGACCCCTTCCCTCCCAAATTTGATACTCACCTGCTAGCTGCAGTGTCTTCGTCAGAACTCATGTCGATGGGGAACATGTCCTCATCTTCTGAGTCCTCACTGTCCTCATGCTTCAGACTGTCCACTTTGGACTTCCTCCTCCTCTTTCTCCTCTTCTTTGTCATACCATTGTCTCCAGACGTCTGTGAGGGGCCCAGGGACTGGATGGAGGGCCCGGTTGCGGAGTCGGCCAATCGAGAGCCACCTTTCCCCATCTGGGATTCCATTAACACGGAGCCTTCGGTCATTATGGGGGATGTAGCCAAATGTAGTGGCACGATCTCCTGTGGACACAATAACACTGGCATGAAATATTTGTTTATTATGTGATCAGAACGTTGTGGTACAGTATTAAGCCAAGACAGGTAACTAACAAGGAATAGATATTGTGGGGACCTGAAAGTCTTTACAATATCTGAAACAGTTATATTACTGTACATTTCTGTCATGTCTCAGTTAATTTGGTTTGAGACACAGGAATGATAAAACAGCTTAAAACACAGTTGTACAGAGAACGTCACGGTTGCCAGAGCCTACATCTGCAATCATTCATGTAATCCGAGATTATACGTAGATGTAAACACCCTTGAGGCCTTAGCACAGGATGCAGCATGTCCAATTATGTATCATCTGCAGGGTAATCCACCCTAAATAACACGAAACATATATACTTGCATATTTCATATTAAGCAACTGGCACATGTAGCCTGCAAAGCCTTTGCTGCTATACTCTACTGCTGAGTTGTTGCATTAGAAAGAAAAGACAGAGAGAAGCATTAAATAATTATATTACCACAGTGATTTTAACACATTAATTCCAGTCACTGCTAACCCATCATACTCATAACTATCTCCCATTATATCGACACCAAATCTCTGCATGTTCCGCTCTGCATGAGGTCCATAAGTTCTGCTTCTACAGCATGATGAGCCCCCCCACTTACAAATTATTTCAAGTCCCAGCTGTGCAAGGTCAGAATACTCTAAGAGACTTGCAGAAAACAACAGGGTTGTAAAAAACAAACCTGAATACGTCTTTAAGTTGTCAACAAAGAATTTGTCACAACAGGAGAAGCTGTGGAAGAGCTCACTAATAGAAGCCTGTTTTTTATTGGAGGAGACGGCTTTATTTAGGTCAGGATTAAATGATTCTGGACTTGATATGGGAGCTTAAAGCTACATGCAGATAGTTTATTACAGCCTCTTCAAATGACTGGCTCTCATAACACTGCAAAATTGAGTTAAGTTCTGAGATCTTCTAAAACTTTGAGATCTCTGGTTAGAACTTTAGCCTAGTGCCAGGCTGAAGCATGACATTGATGGAAGTTGATGCCTTTTTTTCATAGGAATAAGTAAAGAGAGATTAGCAACAGACAGCATTCTGACGGTCTTCTGGCTGCCTTCTGACTGCATTTATTAAGCCCAGTACAGTAAATTTTCCAGTCGGATACAGATGATTGCGCATACTGTAGAAATCCTACATTTCTATACATCCCAGAATTACGCATCCCATTACAAATTATCTAATATAAGAGTTCAGCATGTGATGTGATTTGTCCAAAAACAAGGAACACAAAATTTAAATTACGAAAGGAAAAATGTTCATGAAAATCTCTAGTGATAATGTGAATCTCTAGTGATAATGATTTTTAAAAAGGTATGAGGAGTTTTCCTCTTGAAAATCTGTCTCACGACAAGGTTGGTAACCGGGTCTTAAATCCTTCATAGCTTCTTAATATGCCAGATGTGCTAGATTAAGGCTGAAACTAAGCTCTGCAGGGCAGTACATCTACAGGACCGAGCAGGGACCTTTGCAGTATGGAAGTGTAAATGCTACACAGGGCTCAGAGTTAATGCTTAAGTTACGGTACAGCCCTCCATCTGAACTTGTTAAAAAATATCTGAGAGAAAGGTGAATGACTCTGTGCACACCAGGGCCCTGCTCCCCCATAAGCAAGCCTAGTCTGAAATGTTTTAGCTTTTCGGTTCAAGAGTGTAAGTGATCCGCCTCCGCTTGTAAGTGAAGACGCTTCATAAGACGCTTCAAGCTACCAGATATCAGATATCAACAGTGGTGTCTGCAAAGGCGTTAATGAATTGACGCACACATCAGTGTGTGTGAAGTTATGCGGTTCCTACTACAAGTGGGTGTGCTTCAAATTTGTTTAGAAATGCAAAAGTAACAGAAGGGTGAACCACAGTGATCTGCATTGCTGAACACTGCTTCAGTTTATCTGTGTTTTCAGCAGGTGCTCTTGCCTGTTTCAGCCCAATACAGTTTGCAGCCTCTTCACCAGCTCTTGAAGGGAAGGGAGGTGCTAATTCCTGCACTCACTATCCTTAATGCCTGCGAGGGCACCAGTCCAATCCTTAAGGGCACTGGTCCCTGTAGCTTTGGCTGACGCTCGTCTCTGCCTGTCAGGACCGCCTGTCTGCAATGATCAAGAAGCCTTGATGATGCTGACCTGTGTCCCAAGAGTAACAAGGAACGTTTACCCTAGAGAGGTCAGGCCTTAAGATGGGAATCTTACGTCTCAGGAGCTGGACTTCTGTTCTGGATACCTCACCATATTTTGCCCCAGCATTCATCAGCTTTTTCCATCTGGGTTTGAGGAGAGGAGAGGGGAGGCAGCTTCTGAAGGGCTGACTGGGGGCTTTGGCCAGACAGAGCTCTGCCTCCAAGCCTACAAGTTCAGGTTACAGAATGCCCCCACCATGGAATTGTTTCCAATAAACAAGGGTCACGTTTCACATCATGCAACTTAAGGAGATATTCCACATGTTATGTTCGTTAAATTACTATATAGGGAACGCAAGAGCGGGGTGGACATAATGTTCTAGAGCAGAGGGAGTCAACTCTGGCATTTAAATCCAAATCCAGTCCTGGATTTTGTACCTGCTGGTAGTTGTTTTGTCACCCCTCTTGACTGCTATTGTAAAGAGAGGGTGGAAAATCTATGAAACTCGACCTCAGTAATTGTGATTTGTATGGCTCAAAGTTATATTAGCTGTTTAATTAACTACCAGTAATTAGGAAATTCAGGACTGGATTTGAGGTGTATGTATCTGTTGTAGACTGAGTACTCACCATATCACTCTCAGTCTCCTTCACAAAAAAA
Organism: Brachyhypopomus gauderio; assembly: GCF_052324685.1. NCBI lineage: Eukaryota > Metazoa > Chordata > Actinopteri > Gymnotiformes > Hypopomidae > Brachyhypopomus > Brachyhypopomus gauderio. The sequence continues at coordinate 14,568,632 of NC_135227.1, forward strand.
GCTTCTCCATTCTCTCCAAGTTTCATGTGTAGGTCGACGGGCTCTCCGTTGATCTCTATATCAACCTGGAGCACAAAGGCATAAAGGCACTACATCTGTCTCTCATCTTACAATAAAATTTAATGAATTTCAGATCTGCAGATGTGATTTACAATGCAGTTGTGTAAAATGACCAGGTAGCTGTTACACCTCTGCCTAACTGTAAACAATACAGTCCTCCTTTATTATTGTGTTCTTATTTCTACTAATGACCTCCTAATGAGTTGTTTTCTCCTCTACATGACAACTACTAATTAAATGTACACTCCCTTTTCATGGCGCAGAAAGATCTTACCACTTTTTCCCGGGAGCGCAGGACACCCATCTTGCCAAAGCGCACGTGGAAGGGGGAACACTGCAGAGAGCCGTCAGGCTGACGCACCACGATGACGTCGATGCAGCCGGACAGGGTGGCCGGGTTCAGCCCACGGTACAGCTCCTTCACCTGCACAAAGACCTGGCCCGCCAGCTGCCCCACGTAGTTCATGGTCTGACTCTGAAGAAGACGAGAACCATGTTCAAGTTCAAGTTCAAAGTGTTTATTGTCAAAAGCACAAACATGTTTCCTTAAATGCAATGAAAAACTTACTTTGCTCCTCGCTAAGAATGCCAACCATGTCATTAACAAATACCTAAGAATGTATATACATACATATACATAGTCAAGAGATACACACTAAATAAATAATAAATATAAGCTACTATAGTAGAGGTTCTTAAATTTACACCAGAGGTTACAATGTATAAATTACAGTGAAACATGTACAATGTATAAATTACAAGATTATCTGCAGCAGAAAGTGCAATAGTGCGATTGTAGACATGTGCTACAGTAAAGTGACAGTGGGGTGTAAATATGGGACAGTAGGGTGCAAGTTATTCCTGAGGAAAGAGTCCTTTAACAGTGGAATTACACATCACACTTCTGTACCCATGTCCGAACAGTCTGAAATGTGAATAGTTCTTTCAGATTCAGAAAACCATGGATGTTCGTGTAGGCCTATATGACTCAGATGTAGAGTAGTCACCCAATCTAACAACTTTAATGCAAGATCATATCAGAGATTTATACAAATAGCTCTGATTGGTATATACAAATATTTATGCCTGCCTTCCATAGAAGCCATAGACTAGGAAAAATATACACAGTTTCTGATAAGAATCATGCCTTGTCTTGGCTTTAGTACATTTAGGCAGTTAGCAAGAATAGTTTTTAATATATATTATGGAGTATATGAGTATAATTGCTTGTTACTGAACAGACGTATCCACACATTACAACTGTGACACAACTGATTTTTTGATGCAAAGCAAAGAGTGGGGGGTAATGGAGGTTTCAGTCTCACTAACTATTTAAGACTCAAATTCAAATGAATCTATTTTAAGTTATGGCCAACTTGACATTTTCCTTGAGACTCGGGTCTGCTCTTTGAAACTAGAGCTACTGGTTAAGCTCGGCACACTGATGGGGCTCTTATGGGCTTAATGTGTGCGGTACACAGTGGACTAAGCAGCACAGAGTTGGGCAGAGATGCAGATCTAGTTTTCTCTTACCTAGAATAGGAAACATTTGAATAAGGAGAAAAGAACGTGAAAGCACATGAGAAGAAGAGACGTGGGGGGAAATAGACTGTGCAAAAAATAAGGTAACTGGCGCAGTCGGACATTTAGAAGGGGGAAAAGAAAGTAATATGTGCTGACAATATATTATGCTGACAAGAAAGAATTCCGGCTTGCAGATTATGCTAACATTAAATCAGGAGGCACACAACAACAACAACAACAACAACAACGACAAAAGTGTTATGGTGTTATGCTCCCATGTTCAGCCTCGTTCAGTCACGTTTTACATATGACTGGACGAGCAGATGAGAACAATCGACATGAGTAGATGCTGTGTATCTGAGACCTCCTCACATGAAACAAATATTGACCTGGGTCAGCAGAGGAAGTCGTTCAAAATAAATTCCCTCCATGCCTGGGAGCTTCCCACGGTCTGTACATATGACCGTATGTGGCCTACGTGTGACAGCATTGTAAAAACTACTGACATGTACTACAAACCAACAACAACGCGATGTACAACAGGAGAAAATACAAAATACAGCTGAGTGTATTTGTAAAGGCACTGAACAGCAGCATCATCGTGCTGTGAGAAATCAACGGGTGTCAGTGAAAATTGATCATTAAGACAGTAAAAACATAAGGAGCCTATAACTCAGCACGGGGTAAATTATGCTACAAATCTCGTGGAGAGATCGCTAATGTATGATAACTTTGTTCATTCTAATACCGAGGAAATAAGCTATAGAGAAGACACACACTGTCCCTTCAGTTCCTCGGGTTTTAAATCGTGTACAGTCTAATGTACAAAACAATTGCACCTATATGAAGGGTATTTTAAGGTCTCCGCCAAGCAAATATGCTCCTATTACAGTATGGAAATAAACAAGGAACAAATTAATGACACTGAATTACATACATTGCAGGAGACGGACGTCGAAGCAACAGAGCACCATTTAGTCCATCTTTCAGAAAATTCCACTCTTCTTGCGACGTGTGTGTGTGTATGTGTATGTGTGCGTGTGTGTGTGTGTGTGTGTGTGTATAATATCGTGTTACTTTCCCCTCAGACTGTGTCTTTGCCCTTTCCTCCGCTATTGCCACTGTATTTAAACCAAAAACCTTCCAGCCGTGGCTGTCTGTGCCTCTGTGCGAGCTGACGTCATTTAACCCGTTCCTGTCCCACTGTTTACTTCCATAAAAGTAGGACTGCAAACTGTCATCCATCTTGCCTGTGCTATATTTCTAGATTATTATAATTTTCCTCTTCTTCAGAGTCCATATTAGTGTAAACATTAAGTATTGGAGCGCATCTTATGAACGACTATTACAGAGACACTATTAAAATGACTCTCATGACTTGTATGCATTGCGTATTGCCTGCAACAGTAGACTGTTTATACAAAACCACCTAGAAATTACAGCCCAGTCTATGCACTATTTCGGTTTGGATTGGCTACTTTGCAGCTGCTTTTTAGATTTGGGGCGATTTGTGTTCATTGGCGTTTATTTGGACAAATTGCTGCTCTAATTGCTGCCTTGGTTTGTTAGGAGTGTGTTATTACTGTCAAGGGTGAGGACCAAAGCTGACGGGACACTTCACTGAACCCAGCAAAGCAGCAAAGCTTAAATCACCCCTGTTCTTCACTCCTGTCCAGGTTCACTCTCTGGTGTTAAGCACTCGCTGCAAACTCAAAAAAAAAAAAAAAAGAAAAAAAAGAAAGTGGACAGAAAATAATTGCATTTGTTATGATATTGCATATGTATATTTGAATGCAACCATTGTAGTTGCATTGTTGTGGCGGTTGTGGTTTGAAGGCTGCCCCGCCCGTAGCGGTGACTCCTAAGATGTTGGTTTTTACAACTTTGGTAAAACATTACATTGCAATTGTACTGCGCCTAAGTCGCAAACAGAGCGAGCTGTGATGAAAGGAGACATGTTGAAGCAGATGTGTTTGCGTGTGTGCGGGTTTGCGGTTAAAGCTGTCGTAATTACCCGATTACACCAGATTTCTCCTGCGCAACCAGCACTTTCTGCGATCGTCTGTATACTAGTGCTTCACACACATGACAGCAACTTTAAATACGTGTGAGGATGCTTCTACAATGTACAGTGCAATTCCTATTTCATGTCTTGGTCATAAAGTGATGATTTATGGCGCTCGTATGTTTGTAGTTTCTGTAATGTCTTTCTGAACCTCATAAAGCATTTGACATTTTACATAAAAATGTATTTTTATAATGTTTATACATTTTTATACATTTTTTATTTAATTTTCATCTCATTTAAGTATTTCATAAATGTTTTTGACAAAATTGGCATACTCTAATAACAGCCTGTTTGCAAGATATAGAGTTGGCAGTAGTGTAATGCTGTGTTTGTAAAGTCTTCAGGCAAAGGCAGCAGATCATATGCAGCACAGTTAAGTGTGTTAAGTTATTTTTCGCGGCTGTAGGAGCTCTAGTGTTAAGTGTCATTTGTTAATGTTACTTAAGAACCAGCATTTCTCTCACTGTATCATGGCCGTGCACTTTAGTAACCTCACATGTCCCTAAAATGAAAAATACATTCTTGTGCTTCCGTTCGTCTTAGTGTGTGTGTGTGTGTGTTGTGTTGCCTAGTGTGCTGAATGTTGTAAATCTTCAAGTATTGTATTTTTTTCCTGGAAATGAGGCCTTAAAGAACATGGGTGTGTACGTGTGTATGCATGCGTGCATTCATGTGTGTATGTATTTTGAAATTGGCAGGGACCTTATGCCTGGCTATACAAAGTGTACTCTACCCTTGATTTCATCACCATCTGTCCATTTGATTTATCAGCATGAAACGGCAACCCACTAGGGTGTGGACCAAGTACATGTGAGTGGTTTCTAGGATCTAAGTTAAGGAATCCCAATTAAAAAAACATTTTGAACATCGCCTTAGTAGGTGCACATTTTATCCATTATTTTCTTTGTAGCATTATGAAAATTACATTAGGTAAAGCCGCTGCATTCCTGTAGTTCACAGAGACCGTAGTACAAAAACACCATGGGTCATGGGTTCAGTTTACAGCATATATAAAATATGCCATATATGTAAGTCACTCTGGATAAGACAGAAAATACGAACGCATATATTAACTGGATCACTCGTTCAATGCTGCTAGTTGCCTAAGGATCATGGCACGTGTCCACCATGTTTTCTATGCGACCGACCTGCATGTGACTGGGGTACAGAGCTTCCTAGAAACTCCTGCCTGAACACTAGTATTCTTGGAAGGAGGGGGATGGACTTTCTCCACCAATCAGAGCCCAGAGGACCACGTGACAGGGAGCCACTTGGGGTGTGGGCTGACTGCTAACCATGCAGCAGTGAGAGAGGAATGATGGGGATACAGCGAAGCCTCTTCCTGCCGGCTGTTTGTTGTCTTTGTCCTTTGCTCACAGCCTGGCATGTGTGACAGGCAGCATGTCCCTGTCTCTTAGTGGGACTGCTGAATCACACAGACATGATAGATATACCATCCGCTGGTTTTATCAGTACCGGTGAACGTGTTTTAATGGACCGCAATCTGATAGGGTGTCTGCATGCTGATTGATGCATTATGTAATATGTTGTGATGGGGCATGTAGATGAAAGGTTATCCATTAAAATGCAAGACAGTAGAATATGCAAATCTCCTTTCAATTGATTACAATAGATATGTACATTGTGTCAAGCTGTTTGACAGGCAGAGGTTTAGAAAGAATGCTGTAGAGACAGAAGACAAGCATCTGTGTTCACTGTAACTTTTGTCCAATGTTCAGCCTGTCTGTCTGTCTATCTGTCTCTCTGCTACAATAGGTCTTTGGCTCAATACTCAGCAGCCCTTTAACATTGGACGATCACTAAGAGTGAGTTGGTGTATAGTTAATGGTTTGTCCATGTGTAGGCTGTCTATGCTAGTTTTTGTTATATGAACAATGAATATTATCTAATCTGGTTTGATCATTCAAGCTGATGACATTATTGTGATGTCCCCACTGAGAAAGCCTTTGTAATAAAGTTTTATGGCCTATTTTTAGACACTTCGAGAATGATAAAGAGGCACTTCGTGATTTTAAATTCCAGTTATATAACTGCATCACAACTTTGACTAGCACCTCTTAAAGTCATTCAGTGAGGGTCTGGTGCAGTGCATTGCATAAATGCCTGTTATGTTTGTATCTCTAAGCAAAATAATATGTAGAATTTTCTTTCCTATCAACTTAACATGAAAACAGCAAGTGCACAAGAAAAGTCCCCATGTAACGTAAGGCGTCTGGGGGCTTGCAGTGGTGTGAAGCTGCAGATTGAGTTACACAGGCTTTAGGAGCCACGCACTGGACAGCTGCTTTTCACACACTTGCCGCGTGTCCCCAACCTTCTAGTCCTGCATGAGGACCTCCTCACATGTTCAGTGTGACATAATGGCTGACCTCTCCAGCTCCTGTGATCAAGAGGATTTTTCTACAATCAAATTTAGATTTATGTTTTTGATATCAGCTTTAACCGATTAGCATACATCCAGAATATTCTGTGTTTTACTCATTTTCTTGACTTGGACACTTCGATCTACTTTGACTTGACATCTCCAAGCAATGATACCTCTCCAGAGTATTGAACTGTATTCATCCACTGAATAGTAACACTGGTTTACATTTTTGCAGTGGTACAGACTAAAATAACTGGAACATATTTCTGGTTTTTTTTTTTTTTTTTTTTTTTTTAGAGCTTTCATACGCAATGTTTATTGACAGTTGCCTTTTTTTCTGTGACCACAATTCAAAATGTTGTAAATCAGGCTACTGTGGTGGGAATTTGTCATCTGAGATAACTGGTTTAAAATACAGTGCAGAAGGTAGGTGGTTAATAAATCTTTAGAAAGTACTTGTGTGCCATTTTATCATGTCTATCTAATACTGCCAAAGTGAAATCTCACAGTAAACTCTAATCAGCCAATGTCAGCGCTGTACTCCGGTGTTGCATGCTAGAAAGCCATGTGAAAAACACAGAAGCAAACGGAGTGCATTACCCAAGTCCAACTGGTCTCGTGGGCACCGAGCTCATCAACGTATCCTCCTGCTTCCTTGTCCAGCTGCATGGTTCCATCGTCTGTTTGGAGCTCTCAGCTCTCCAGTATAATCCAGGCCTGTCTGTCGTTTGATTAGGGACAAAACCAATTCTCCTAGCAAGAAACTGTGTGACTGGGATGGTGTGTTCATCCCAGCAGTGGTCTATATAACAGGCTTGAGGATGTTTTCTTACTAATTTTATCAAGCATGTTCTTGGAATGGAGTCCAGAGCTGAAACATGAGAGGATCTCGTGGGGAGATCCTTAACAGCACGGCTCTCTGGCTCCTGTTCACGCACTAAGGAGATGATTGGACGTGCATACACACACATACATACTCATACAAGCAGAGCATGCACTCAAACAGTCTATAGCAGAAGTATTAACACAACCAGTGAGTTACGTTGGAAATTCGGCTTTTCACTCATACATCGTATCTTTGAGGTAGCTATATTTTCTTCATTCTTTATTGGCCAGTATCTGAGTTAGGGACCATTAAATGTATCCCAGTGATGAACCAGTATCAGCCGCACCATCACAGTGGTGCTTCTACCACATCAATGTTCTATGGGAAAAAAGTAGAGTACCTAAATAATGATCAATCAGCAATGATCCTGTCAGAAACTGGGTGCATGAAGAGCTGTTTGTGCAAACAGGTGGGACAGAGTCTGTAACTGCAGTCGCATCTGACCCTTTCTGAACTGCAACAAAGTGTAAAACCCATCACGTGACAGAATATTACTACTAATACTTTTTTTTTTTTTACATTTACATTTTGGGCTTTTAATGTGTGTGGATACTAAATATAAATTCAATAATTCAACAATCTTTGTAATATAGAATTGAATTGGAATTTAAACATCTGTAAAATTATTTTGTTGAAATGTCTTTTCTTCCTTTCACACTGGGCCTCATTGACATGCAGTATCAGAGAACTGTATTTGCAGTGAGGTTTAAATGCTTCTAACCCTCTAAATATCTGTTGTCATTGTCACTATGACTTAATTAGTTGGCTTTGACAAGTAACGTCTCCCACATACATGGATGATATGAAAAGAATGGTGTTTGTTACTAAAACGTATTATTTATGTGTACTAACTGAATATAACCAGACACTCATTCTCTGATCGCACAGGCATTGTGCAATAATTACATTAATCACCTTTTTAAAATGAAAAAAGTAAATTCCATAAACTAATTTTGCTCAACATAACAGAAAACAAGACAACATTACATTCTGAATGATAAATTCATTGCATCTGTACCAATGCTGAATTGCCATACATTACAAACCTCTTTTAAGATTTGCTAGAAATCACTGCTACGACTTCTCCGTAGCAGACGGGCTTACATTTCCCTGCTGACCGTTTAACATTCAGTTCTTTAAATGCAACGTTTGTCAGCCACTTTTGTCACTGCGTGTATAATTAACTACTGACACTCAATACAGTCAACAGCTGACACTAGGTGCGCCGGTAGAAATAGAAAGAGGTTAGCATACAGTAAACAACTTCAGCAGCCACTGGCTTGTGACCTTGTTATGAAGTGACATAATTCCCTCACCATTGACATTGTTATGTCATTACATTAACACTACGATTTTGTGTTTTGGTTTGATTAATTCCACTGATGAAAGAAATTTTTGTCAGGAGTCTAAAAAAAAAGAAATTACATTTCTGTTCATTATTATGAATGGGTTTTGAGCTTGACATTTTTGCCCATTAAGGTCACTTACAGACATTGACCTTGTGAGGAGGTAGAAATTAATATTACTGTAGCGCCCTCTAGAGGTGACACAGTAGAACAAACAGCACAAGCTGTAATAGGCAAAAATAAATCAGTGACTTTCTTAAACTGTACAAATCACACAAGTAATCTCTTTTTAAAAAAGCAGCATAAGTACTTAAATGGCATGATGTATATGAGAATGTAACAATATCACAGCATTAGCAAAAGAAACATCTAGAAAAATATTGTTTCTCTACAAAACATCTTCTGCAAAATCTATATTTGATGGCTGTAAAATTATCCATGAATAAATTGTGGCAATAATGGGGAGAAAAACACTATATAAAATTCAGACAGGACTTATGGTCACAAAACACAGTTGTGGTAATAAATAGAACTTTTTCGTAATATTGCTGATATGAAAGCCAAGTAACATTTTATCTTCTCTGGGGATCCAGGAAGAGAACAGAACCATCATGCAAACAAAACAATGGAGCCAAAAGGAAAATACAGAACCTCATATTCATTATATACACACAGACAGCTATATACAGACAGGTCAGAGGTCACAGTTCATTGTTGGAGACTTTCTGACGGTCAGATGTGTTTTCCCGTGAGAAAGAAGAGCGGTTGGTCCTCTTTGGCGTTAGCCGTCTGAAACTCGTCGCTCAGACGGAAGCGCCACCTGTCCTCCAGCTCCAGCCGCACCACCGTCTGACGGAGGGCGCTCCGGTTGGGGCAGATGACACACAGGGTCGCCCCTGGGTAAGCAGAAAGGAGCCGTTAATGTTAAATAAGTAAACCCTCCTAAACGTCCTCAGACACACAGAGACGTCTTGCAGTGATGCTCATGAAAGTCGGGAAAGGCCAAAGGCAGGAGAGATGAGAACTGGGTAAGATGTAAATTATGGATGGATGGATGGATGGATGGATGGATGGATGTTAGTGTTCTATTAGGGAAAATTTGGTTTAGAGTCATGGAACGCACTACAGTGTGATATGGCCTTTTAGGACTGGAAGTATAAAAGTCCTCTATGGCCTACTTGAGTTTTGGATTTGGTGAATGCTTTCATGCCGATGGATTTGGCGACATTTAGAGGGAATGCAAGTGTAAATACAGTCCCACTCCGACCTTTCAGGAACTGGAACTTCTTGAGGAAGCCAGGCGTGACAAAGGAGTCACAAAAATACAGCAGGAGTCCACTGAAGAGCACAGCAGCAGTGCTGATGTTGATGGAGTGTGGCCTGGAGCTGACGAAGCACACCGTCACCTGAGAGACAAACACGTCAAGATCACAGTCCTGCTCTAGCAGCGTGGCTACGTTTGCCAGCCTAAATTGTATGAGCTTTAAAAGCACAATTAAAAATACACAAGCTGTCAGAGAAAAGTTTGGAAGCATATCATTTATTTATTTTAATTTATATACTATGCTAAAATGTGCCCAGACCTCCATGACTTTAGCTGAGTGTCAGAGGGGTCAGGGCATTCCTTGGGGGCAGTGAGGATTGGGGCATACCTCAGTGGCAGTCGATAACGGGGCATTAGGGCGTACATCGGGGGGAGGGGGAGACGAGCCACACCTTGGCTCTCAGTGGGGAGTGGCGACGTACCTCAGGTCCCAAGTTGAGATAGCAGTCGACGGAGAGCACGGGGTGGTCGCAGTTGTCTGCGCTCAGGGGGAAGAGACGCTGGCTGGTGTGCTGCAGGTACTTCTCCAACAGAAGCTGGGCTGGCGTGGCCAGGAACAGGTGCTTGCTGTCCGGGGCACAGACGTACTGGGACGGCTGCACGGTGGTCGGCACGTCCGTCATCTAGACAGAGGTGTGGGGGAGGGGGGGGGGGGGGGGGGGGTGGTGATGATTCAATAGGACACCAACTTGTGCTCCACTGTCAGCCTTTAAGGCTGATAAAATGTGTTTGGGAGCCTTCTGATATGATCTCATTCACATGAACCAAAATCCTCCATCCTTTTAACCGGGCTTCTTCCAGCGTGGCTGGGTGACGTGGTTCTGGTACTCCCAACACAAATCTAGAACATTCTTTCTTTACACCACTGAAAGGAAGAGAGACTGACGGAACATCGTTTACCAGGCTTAAAGAGAACGGCCAACCTTGGTTTTTATGATGAAGGTGCGGTATCCTCCAATGGCGATCTGCTTCTTCATCACACTGAAGTTGTTGAAACGGCAGATGAGGAGGCCGGCACTGTGCACGCGGAGGTTGAAGTCCACGTCGTCACATGTAAATCTGGTGTGGAACAAGAGGGGGGAGAACATCTGTGAGCTATAAACTCCATCATATCTTCTCCTCAGATCCCATTTAAAAATACATTTAAGATTTTAGCTTGGAGGCACTCGATGGCTATTAGGAGGAGGAGGTCTGAGGTGGTGTTGGAGCTCACCGGTTCTGGTTGTACTGCACATCCTGCGTCAGGTCCACGTTGAGGAGCAGGAAGTCATGGAGGTGTCCCCGGGAGAAGGGCTCCCGGCGCTGGCCCGGCCGGAGTCCCTGACTGGACCACTTCCTCACACCACACAGGCCGTACTGGGTGATATCTGGACACGACTCCATATGCTGCAGCACCTGCTTCAGTGAAACGTTCCGCTCGGATTCCATCGTACCGCTGTGAGCAACACACGCGCACACACACACACACAAAAAATACCTCAAAAACATATTTCCCCAAAAGTCAAAGTCTGAAGACATGTAGAAGTGTTTTCACATCACTGCAAATCTCCAATTTGGAGAAAATGACATGCTAATAATCAGAAAGGGCTTTAAAGGGCTTTAAAGGGTTATTAGTATTTTGATGTAATTTTGTAAATGTTTTGGAATGCTGAGGAATGGTGACCAAGTTAAGTAGTGGAGATGACAGGAATGTGGGAAAAGTCTCTCAACAAAGAAGTCGACCCACGTCAGCACCTTTTGGGGTCGATCTCCACGGCGTTCCACATGACGCAGGAATCGTCTGCCAGGATGATGAAGGGCCAGACGTCTTGCGGCCGGCTTCCGTGCTCCACCCTGCGGCTACGCTCCAGCTCCAGATTATGGTAGGATAACTCCTTAATCAGGAAATGTGCTGCTCCTGAGAGAGAGAGAGAGAGAGAGAGAGAGAGAGAGAGAGAGAGAGAGAGAGAGAGAGAGAGAGAGAGAGAGAGAGAGAGAGAGAGAGAGAGAGAGAGAGAGAGAGAGAGAGAGAGAGAGAGAGAGAGAGAGAAAGAAAGAGAGAGAGAGAGAATATTTCAGAAATTACTTTCTTATCATAGCATATTACTATAAGAATACATTATTATACTGGAGAAAGGGCCAGTATTGTGATGCAGCTCCTCCCAGGTTTATTTTGAGTGTAATATGGATATCGCAGTTACCTATACCAGCTCCATTAAAAATGGTGGGCAGAACCAGCATGATGTGGTTGGGCCAGTATTTCTTGTAGACAGCCATCTCATATTCTTTGACAACCAGGATGTGCAGGTGGGAGGCTCCATCCATGGCGTGAAACAGGTTGAACAGACCGTGCTCATGGCGACCCGTGGTGGGCGTGAATATCGGACTCTTAATGCAGTCGGGGTTCTAGAAAAACAGTTTGGCCTTTTTTTTAGAGTGTAGGAAATTATTCCTAACGTGGCTATATGTTTCTAAAAACTAGTTTGACCAACCCTTTACTATTACAAATGTAAACATTGTTTTATATGCCTTTTGGCACCCTTTTTTTATATCAGTGGTTGGTCCGAGCGATAGTCCCTACCCAATCAGAGGTGAGGGGTAGTCTCATGCTCTCAAGCTGGCCTCCTGGTTGGCTGAAGGAGAAGTGATGCTCTTTGGATTTGGGGATGATGAAGTAGAGCTGGATCTCCTCCCCAAGCAGGAGGTGGGAAAATGTGAAGGCGTGCAGGGTGGACTCGCACAGCTGGAAACGCACATCAACAACTTCAAGGTGAGAAACGAAAGATTAACAAGGTACAGTCTGTCCCATTCAACGACCCTCCCCGCAAATGTGGCCAAAGGTTTTTTGTTCTTCAACAAGGCATTATTATTAAGATATGATGACCTGGTATCGAGGGTTGAAGCCCATGTACTGATGGCACTGTTCGCAGTGATGGTAGGTGTTGTACGCTGCGTATTTAGAGAGTTTGATCCGTGCCGTACGTCGCCGCAGGTACACGTCCTCCTGCCTACGAGGGTTTCCTTCAAAACCAATCAGGAAAAGGCAAACCTGCTTTATACAAAACCTCATAACCAGCACACGCCCGACAAACGAGAGTCACACAGCCGATCCGTGTTCCTCTTACTCTCTGCGTTCAGAGCGGAGTCGGGTGAGTAGATGGCGCTGATGTCCTCGTATTTTGGGTCGTGGATGGTGAAGTGGAAGGGCATTCCTCTCACGGCGTCGGCGTCGGGCCAGGACGCAGCGGGCTGGTGGTAGTGACCCGCCTCCAGCTCGGAACCTGGAGAGGAGCCACAGGTCTCGCACACGTGACCTCACAGGACACAAGATGCATTCACAGCTATTCTTCGCCACGATGTTCTCAAAGCCGTTTGAGGACAGATACTGACCGCAGTTGATGTCCTCTTCATCGTAGATGTCCACCTCCATGAGCCTGATGAGCATGCGGGACAGAATGCCCAGGAACTGCAAATACGCCCCGGTCTTCCCAACCTGGACATACACAGCACTGCACAATCAATCCCTCTTTTCATATATCAAAATTTCCATGAAAGTCCCCCTCTTAGTATGTATGTAATGCCGGCATATGTTAATAAACAACGAACATATTAACAAGGAAATATCAACAGTTTGTATCATAAGCCAAATTGCAAATGCAACATGGAATTGTGATCACGATATGATATTCTGACCATATCGCACAGCCCTACAGCTTCCAGGTACATTCATACATTCATACTCATCCAGAACTGCTGACAAACGTACCTGTGGCGGCCCGCTGAGGAGCAGGCGGCGGGGGTGGAAGCTGTCGTGCCGGCCCTCGGCCCGGTTGCTGCTGTCCATGTGTTGGGCCGTGGGTTTGGTCCACTGCCTGTAGTACAGAGACTGCTCGGTGCACGTCATCATCTTGCTGAGGAGAGGTCTGAAGGAGCTGTCCCACTCCACAGATGCGTGCGGGAGGAAGGATGTCGACTTCGGCAGGCCGCTGGAATCCGCCGTGGTGATAAGATCATAGAGGGCTTTCGGGAGGAGAACCACGGGGGGGCGGTTGAGGTCGCGGGCCCAGGAGCAAGAGTAACGCAGAGGTGAGCCCGGCGTGGATGAGGAGCCAGGGGACGTGGACTTGGAGGATCGGCTGTGGGCTTGGGTAGTATCCCCACGCACAGCTGCCTGGTGTAGGGTCACTTTGTGCTGTTTGTGAGGAGAGGAGTCGGCCTGCGGATTCTGGGAGTGATCTGTTCCGGGGAGTGCACTGTTCACTGCAAACCACAAGAGGGAGGCCGAGAGTACAAGTAATTAAAGTAGTACTGAAAATGGTATACACCATTACATGTTTCAGTCCTTCCTTACAGTCGCTAAAAAATAATAAATTTTACTATTACCACTGGACTCGTTCACCCCACCCCAGGAAAAGTTTTCACAGGAAATTATAGTAAATCCCTTAATACACTGCATGCTGTCTGATCACTGCAAAAGGTTCTACAAACATATTAGTGACAGTGAAATCTACCTTCTGTACTACAAACACACAAAATGCTCAACAAACGCTCAAGCATCAACAACAGGCATCAACAAAAGCAGAACTGTTGACTGGTATGACGAGCAGCTCCACTTTTGGACATGGAGTTTACAGAGGCACTGTGATCTCACGTCCACTGTAGGAGGAGACTGGGAGGAGGGAGGGAGGGAGGGAGGGAGGGAGAGAGGGAGGGAGAGAGAGAGGGAGAGGGGGGGAGAGAGAGAGAGAGAGAGAGAGAGAGAGAGAGAGAGAGAGAGAGAGAGAGAGAGAGAGAGACATGTCCTCTTCCATACGGCTCTGCTGAAGTACGGTTCTCATCCTCACTTACAGCACGGCTCCCAGCCACCCACACACTGCTCCACCTTCTCCGTACTGATATGACTCAGCACCATGACTCCCGTCTTTGTCATGCATTTGCGAAATGCAATTTAAAAATTAATCTTCCTTACTGTGCAAAAGGTCAGTTCATACAAACAAGTAAATAAATGTATAGCTTCTGCCAACGCTGTTGAACATTGTAACAACTATATTACGCAGGGAGGTCAGAGGGGGTCAATAAAACTGGACACAAGGATTTCCCATTTACAGAGTGAACAGTTGTAACATGTAATATGAGTCATAATGGTAAGGAGCTTGACTTCTTCACCCTTCCCCCCACCACACAGACAGCAGCCCTCATTTGATGCTGGTAATTGAAGCCGTGCACCACTCCAAACCCCGCCCCCCCCTCCGGTCCCCCCCCAGTCCCCTTACCATCGAGCACAGGCTCCTCCTCCTCGTTGTCGGTACTGCTCGGCTTGTCGGGGTCGCTTTCAGACAGGTCACTGGAGGGGGGCGGCCTGTGTTCGTTGCGTGGCTCCGCCCACACCAGGTAGGCGGCCAGGCCCAGTTCCTGTTCCAGGGCGGTGCGCTGCAGTGCACAGCAGCTCAGAACGCGCTGATCACAGTACTTCAGAGACCTGCGGGTCACGCCGCAAAACAACGTATTCCAGCCTATTCAGTAAAGCTACAGAATACGTGCACTTACTGATGCACACTGCATGATGGTTTTATTAATAGTACATCGGCAATTTTTATTTTTTTACAGTACAAGATGTCAAAACCTATGCATCTTTATTTACCCTCAGTACAACTAAAAGCCACCTTGCCAGATTGATCATCTTCCAAGATGGAACGCTCTAACTGAGCAGCTGCAGGTTGAAGCAGAAGCTGTTTGAGATTGCTGGAGTTGTTTGTGTACCTTGGCAGGGATTCTCCCATTGGATCCATGCCAGTGAAGATAAGGATGCAGGGTAAGGCCTCCAGCTCCAGATAGGTGCTGGGAGTCCAGTCCGGGTCCTGGATCTTCAGCCATATCTACAGACGCATACGGATGAGCTGCGTATTCCCACCAACTCACTGTACAGACACCACGTCTCTCTGGATGATTAGGAGTTACATACGGTGAGCAGATACCTTCAGCTGATTCAAGAAGTGCTCGCCCACGATGATCCCCGACGCAGGGTCTCCCAGAACCACCTCAAAGCGGTCGTGGAGGCCGAGGAGGTCGCGGACCCGGGAGAGGCGCCGGTGGGCCCGCGCGGCCAGCGGCGGGAAGGGGATGCGGAGCAGGAGCATGTGGCCGTGGCGCTCGCCGCACGAGCCCGTCACTCCCAGCAGGCACTGCACCATCTCCAGGGTCTCCACGGAGGTGTGCTTCTGGAGCTGGGCCTGGCCCCCCGCCGTGGCCAGGAGCGCCATGCAGTAGTGACGCAGCAACACCTGGGTGCGGATCACAGCGCTGTGCAGCTTGGGGAACCTTGAGGTGGAGAAGGTGTTCCTCAGTGCGAGTGAAAGAACAAACGTACAATAGCAAAGACACGGATGTGCAGAAATTCTTTACGGCAGACATTATTTGTACAGATGGTGATACGCAATATCATAACTGGACTTGTATACAGATATATAGAGTTCATGAAAACAATAACGGAACAGTAAAAGGTTCTGGCGGGTTTACGCTGCAGGGCCACTGTGCATTGGTACACTGGTAACGGTCAGGTACGTACCTCTCCTCCAGGGCGGCGACCATGCTCTCAAACGAGCTGTCGAAACGCAGCAGGGGGAGGCAGTTCCCCGAGCGAGTGGACTCCAACAACTCGGACACGCCAAAGTACTTGGTTTTCTCATGATACAGATCCACATCCTACACACAAACACAAGTGCACGCTAAACATCTTCCTCGTGTCCCGTGTTAACGTTGTAGAGCAACCATTAGTATGAGAAAGGCACAATGAAATGTATTATTATTATTAGGCACAATGAGATCCAAGAGTAGCTTTGTGTTTAATACTTTGTTGATTTCATTTGCCATTTTTAGCCAATTTTCTCCCAACTTTTATTGCCCAACCAATGACTAGCCAGCCAGCTAATCAGCTCTGACTCATCACATGAGCCACCAATGGCTGTGACATCATTGGGTCTTGATCAAACACTTTTCTGCTGCACCACTGGAGAATCCCAGGTGTCAATACTTTAAGCCCTAATATATTTACATTGTTGAATGGCCAGTGGATCTCATTATAAGGGCTGATGCGGGTGTTTTGAGTCTGCAGGGCGAAGGGGAGTGATGTCACGTGGAGAATCAAGATGTTGGCAGCCTCCTGAATCTGCCTGCAGTTCAGCAGACTGTCCACCAATCCAGAGCTGGGATCACCCATCAGCCTGCCGTGCTCTTCACTGCAGAACGCAGATGGAAAGACAGCATTGACGATCACTGAGCAAGCAGGATTACACAATAGAGCCCACAGGAGGGCGCCATCACCTGCTGATGTCCCAGTGAGCGTGGTCATGCACCAGGATGAAGAGGGTGTAGGGGTTCAACTTGGATTTCTGAATGAGGTCGTTGATCTTTGCTACTGCGGTCTGGTCCAGCTTCACCACATACTGCTCAGCGCCCTTTGCGGACGAACCGTCTTGGTTGAGACCCAGCTCCTGCAGGACACCTGTAGAAGAACCAATCACAAAAACTGTGAGAATAGCCTAGTTACTTTTCTAACTACTGTTTTTGCATTGGGAAACTACAAGTCTCCATTCTGCTGAATGCAAGATTAAAGCAACAGAAGCGTAATCTTCTACCTGAGCTCCAGAGATGCCGGACAACTTGTTGAAAGGTGACCTCAGAGGGTGGCACGCAAATCAGGAACTCCACCTTGTCAAATGAACCGAGGTCCAGGTTGTGAGTGCTGGAGTCGGCGATGGCGCATACGTGAGACAGCAGCTTCCGTGCCACTGCCAGCTGAATGGGGCGAATCTCATGCCAGGCCACCCGGTACTCTGTCAAGGATGGCACACGCGATTCATGCCAGCACGGCTCACCTGCATTTCCCCAAGGTAACCCGAGGTGCAGAACTTCGTGGTAGGACGCAGTGCGTTTATAGTACGAGACTCACCTGCACACACAGGTTCTCCAGCGTGCTCCAGTCTGCAACCCTGAGCAGGGGGGCTGGTAGTCTCCGGACTGGCTTTCTCCAGCACAGCCTCCAAGTCTTCATCTAACAGTGTTCAGAAAGGTTGAAGTCAAAACACTGCAGATCCTTGTGGGCTGACTTGTGCCTGGTTCTGCACTCCCCTTTGATTCAGGTTGGGGTTTGTGTGCTAGAAATGGCCCTCATCAAGCAATAAAGAGAGAGTCTAGAGAGACAGCAGCCTTACCTGGCCCGGCAGAGCTAAACGAGGCCTCCAATTCTGCAGTCATCCCAGTGGAGAGTTCTTGCTCGATCTCTCGCATGCAGTCGTTAGGACAGATCATGCTCTCTGCAAGTGCTCGTGTTTGGTGCTTCCCTGCAGAGAAAACAATGAAAACAATATTCATGAATATCCGCAACCGTAAACAAACCACGAGTAACCACCAAAAAAACCCCTAATACAAATGTGTCACTTCTTCTGATGATCTTTTTGATTGCGGATAGCAAACATGCATCTCAACTGAGTGATCAAAATAAGAGACAAGCCCAAGAGAAAAGCACAAGCACTACTGGCCAGTGTGTGCAATTTGAGTTTAGCGTTTCTTGGCTACACTGACCACCACCACTGCATTGGTACAGTTATAGGCTCCTGTCCCAAATCAGAAGGGTAGCAAACCACAAATCTCATACAAGAATGGTACCACTATGACTTCACATTCACAGGGAGAACAATAATGAATGTATTTATAAATGAATTTGTCAATACATGTTCAGTGTTCATTTGTTAACATGTCCTCGTATCCAAATTCTATGGGTTTGTGCAGCCCACACAACATCTGGAAATCAAACCAGCTTCCCACCTGTTACTACAACGCAGGACTCTGTCTCCTGACTCCGGCCCATGCAGATGATGACAACGTAATGGGTCTGACTCAGCCTGCCTTCCAACAGCCTCTGGAAGGTGTCGTCCAGCGCCTCGGCCAGAGAGGGCGCCGTGTCCAACACCAGCACAGACTCACCACAAGAGCTGGTGGCCAGCTTGGCCAGCCAGGGCAGCTGGGAGGAGGTGAGGGGCTGGGCCAGACCCAGAATAGGGGTGGGGAACTGGGTGTGGTTCTGCTGGTACTGTCGGATCTCCGTCAGATGTGACTCGCGCCAGGAACGCATGAGGATTTGCTCCAGGTCTTCCATCAAGGGCACCTGGTCAGGGGCTTGGACGACCCGAACCCAGATCAGATCACCATTACATGCACAGAATAACAAACTTGCTATATAATAACAAGTTATATTTTTGATAATGGTATTAATAAATGTTCTAAATGTAACCAAAATGTACTAACAGTAAATAGCTCATAAATGTCTGTCTTAGAAGCCATTTGCACTACTTTGAAGATAAAATTATGCTGAAATGGATTTTTAGTCCATCAACAAATAGAAAATATATACAGTATACACAACGTGTAATACATAAAACGAGGGCAGTTTACTGTATTGATTTACTACACCAGAGGTTCTTAGGTACCCATCATTAACTGAGCAATTTAGGCATGAGTGTGTGTGTGTGGTAAACAGTCCTAAGTGTGTGAAGTGTGTTCTCTCACCCAGCTGCACCAGGTAGTAGATGGTGAGAAGCACCTGCATCTCAGTGGAGAGGGGCTGGATGGACGAGGCCCTGTGCTGCTCATAGATGCGTGGGAGTGTGTGTGAGCCACGGTAACACACCTGCAGACGTGTGTTCACCAACACCTCACCTGTGTTCCCGCACAGGCGCGGTAGAGCCCCGTGTCCTGCGCACGCGCACGCGCACGCACATGCACACACACACACACACACACACACACACACACACACACACACACACACACACACACACACACACACACACACACACACACACACACACACACACACACACACACACACACACACACACTCCTCTTTAACCCCAGGTTGTGTGAATGCCCATGGGTCAGTGTTCACATTATACTAGGGTCCAATGCAGTTCATACCAGAGTAAACCACCAAAGACACCACAATGCAGACATGCTAATAAATAATTCTGACATTTCCTAATTGGGACTGAATGGGTTTTAGAGTACGTGAGCCTTATTTAGATATTTAGACAAGATAAGCACAGTGCCACAGAGCACTACACATGTGCTTTGTGCTTCTGTAGTTTGGAGAACATATCTCACCTTTAAAGATGACTGGCTGCAGTCCGCATATCTGGAGCAGATTATCAGGCACTGTGACACACTCCCCTGGAGGGAAGAGGGCCGAGGACCCCTGACCCACAAATCCTGAAGTCCCACTGTCTGCTACATGTGCGTGCGTGCACGCGCGCGCGTGCACACACACACACACACACACACACACACACACACACACACACACACACACACACACACACACACACTTTCAGCACAAACCGCATGAACTGGCAACAAAGCGACAATTTGAAATCTCTGACACATATTCAGCTACAGCTGTTCTAGCACACATGCGTACACACGCGCGCACACACACACACACGCGCACACACCTCTCTTAACAGTGCTGAGCACTAGAAGCACCGAGAACTGCACAGCTAGCACACACCTACACAAAGAGCACAAACCCAGAACACCCACATTATTTACTGAGCAAATATCTCTAACATGTTCTACACAGCAGAACCTTCTTTATGGCCAAACAGGCACACGTTCATAAAGACTTACATCAGTCATACACCTGGAACATGACACTCAACAGATTTGACCATTTCAAGTCCGAGGCACAGAGCAGCAGGCGGGAGAAGTGTGTACCTGACTTTGTGGCGCTGACGGTGCTGGAGGGAGCAGGTCTCTGTACTTCAGAGGGTCCTGAGGATTCAGGAGACCAGCCTTTGTGTCTTTTTTTGGGTGGGCCTGTGTTTGCAATGGAACCTTAAAGGAGGAATGGGATTATCACTTTTGGTAAAAAAAAATTTAAGAAAAGGAAAAAAAAAAAGTTTTAAAAGTCTGTTAAAAAACAGGTGGCTTGTTATGCACTGCTGTTCACAGCATCCATCCTAATGTAACATTGTGAGTCAAAGTCCAGTAACATTCCCATGTCAACGTAATGGAGTGTGATGATGAATGAATATAGAGGAAGCTTTAGGTTTGGTAGTGAGCAGTCACTCAGCTTTACAGGAACAAGACTGGGATGGTACGTGTGGGTTTTTTTGTGCTATTCTGATGTTACTAGAGAAACAAAAGTGAGGAAGCAAGTGAGGTGTGAAACCCCACTACTAAACTCTGGATCCCAAAGAAAGCCTTGCATTTTACAACACCGACCACAAGAGGGGGAGGGGCCTTTTTTTTTTTTTTTTTGCTCTTTATGAGCTGAGAGGGAAAACCTTTTACTGCCCCAACAACTGAATAATAACAGACAGTGAAAACAAAAGTGGAGGAGGAAGAGGTCTACACCAGACAGCTGGGGCTCTTCCTCAAGCTCTCAGCCACTTTAAAGAGGAAGCCGTCTCTTTCATGGAGGTGTGATGTCTGACAGGGCGGCTCTCACCCCACCCCTCCCCCCCACCCCCCCCCACACCCCCACCTGAGGCAATTAAACGGTGGGTGTCTGTCCTTTATCTAGTTTAGCACACCAAAGCTATTTTTTTGGTTTAGAATCAAAGTGACTTTTCCTGCTAAGAATTACCAATAACGGTGAGCCTTCCTGGGCCATAAGCAGCCAGGCCTGCCTGGGGCAAAGGCTGCTGGGATGCAGAAATGTGGCTGCCATTGGTCATGGGGAGGGAAGGTTCAGACGCTTGGAGATGGCCGTTCAGGTCTGTGGAACAGCCATGCAAGAAATCATGCTGAAGTAAACAGACAGTTAACAAGCTTTTGTTCACTTGTATTTCATAATTATACAATGAACAAGGATACTATTTTAAACCCACAATATTTAGATTTATAAAATAAATATATTTATTCTATAAATCTATTTAAATCAATATTTCAATTTTTGGCTTTACCTCTGGCAGCAAGAATATGTTAAAACAAACAAAAACAAAAATGAAACCGAGTGTCCTCTGCCTACCTAGACTAAATGGATTTTCTGAAATCACATTCATAGCCTTGGCTGGCAGAACTCATGGTGCACAGTGTCTGTGTTTTGTGTCTATGTGAGTGTACCGGTGCAGCTGGCCGAGTTGGGGCCGGGGCCGGCGCTGGCCGAGCTGGCCAGCGGGTCATTAGTCCTTGGAGCGGCCGGTGTCTCCTCAGCGCTCGCCACAGTGGAGGTCTGTCTTACACGGCCGTCTGCACAAAGACAAGCACAGAGAGCCACTTTGCAACCTCACGCCACGCACCTTGGCTCCGCCCACCTCGGCTCCTCCCCCCTCGCCGCTGTACGCAGAAGTGCTTTCGTGGTGCGGCTTACTTATTCCTTTCCAGCAGATGGGCGGGCCCTTGACCAGCAGCCCCTGAGCACTGCGCAGCAGGTGGTACTTTAAGTGCTTCTGTTTCTTGGGCTGGGTGGTGAGGTTCAGGTTGATGTGGTTGGAGAACTCGGTGAAGTAGCGGAAGCCCTTCTCGCCACAGCCAACGCAATTCCCCGAGAAACCTGGAGCACCACGTCAATTCAACTTTATGCAGTGCTTTTAATAATGGACCCTACAGATCTACAGATCTATACAGCGCAAATGAGCAAGCCAGAGGTGAGATCCTTCCAAACCCAACCTCCCTCAAGACAACACATAGAAGTAGATCTGCTGAAACTCTGAGAATTACGATCAGCATATGAAGATGGTCTTTATATGGCGCCTACAGGAGAGCAAAGAAACGTTCTCGTCTGAGTCGCTTCACTTGCAGGTTCTCAACTGGTGCTGCATCTTCTTAAGCAGCGTCACAAACCGAAGCATAAACCAGCTGAAATCTAGTTGGCTGTCTTCACTGTTAGCTTGTTTCCATAGTCACCATTGGCACTGAGCTGATGCAGGGGCCATAGAAACCAAACCATGAGTTAAAAACATCTCTGGGAGAATTGCAAATCTCTGTGCACTAGGTTGGAGTGCCCTGACCCAGATCCTAGTGCTTGGACCGCCCCACTCTCTTTTGCTCCCTCACGTTTGTCTGGATTCATCTTTAAGGCCCCATCTTGTTTTTTAAAGATTATTTCTATGTGAAAAGTCCAGAAATAGAGTCCAATCTACACAACGAAATAGCTGTGAGAACAGAATCAGAAACACTGATTCACGTAAACTCAGCCGTGTTCAACTTTTGGGTTTTTAGGTGAAACTAAAGAATTTGCTAAACATTTTCAATAGGTAATAATCTTTGGGAATTTGGTTAGAAGATCCTCAAACTGACATTCACCATAAAAACCCCTTTGGTGAGGAAACAATTTGGCTCCTAGTAATGACTAGGGATGCACCGAAAATTCGGCCACCGAAAATTTTCGGCCGAAATGGCTTAAATTTGCATTTTCGGTTTTCGGCCGAAATACTTTCATCACCGAAACAACACGGCCGAAACAATGTACTGTGATGACGCAAGCAAAAATCGCCACCTGCACGCGCTTATTTGGATAAAGCTAGCAAAAAAGTTTTCCAGTGATGGCGCCAAGGCAAAGGACATTACACCAAAAATTATGGAACTCGCTGCCAGACGATCAGCCGTTCTCTGTCGTAGGGATTTCGTAGGCTAATAGAGCACATTGAGCCCCGTTATGTTTTGCCGAGCAGACGACATTTCTCAGAAGCGTGTTTACCTGAGCTGTTTAATGTTGTTGCAACTCACGTCACGTTTTTATGAGAGAATTTATATTTATCTTTCAGGCCAGTCAGTTATAATTAAATTTAACTCGTATAAAATACATATATTTATCCTCTCAGATAAAAACGGTCTGCAAGCGAGTTAAATTTAATTAGGGGTCGGCCGTTGTCAGCGTTATCGTCGTTATCGGCCCACCACTAATTTTATTTTATAATATGCATTACTGTAATGTCAGTGCTAAATAAATATTTTCAAATGAAATTTTGTAGTTGATTTATTCTTTGAATAGCAATGCCTTGATTTTAGTGAGGTTAGCCATAAATCCAATGTTACTAATAATTGGTATAATGTAGGCTATTTCGGTGTTTCGGTTTTCGGCTTTCGGCCTTGGTTTCCTCATTTTCGGTTTTCGGTTTCGGCTAAGAATTTTCATTTCGGTGCATCCCTAGTAATGACCTCAAATCAAACCCTAGTGGCTCTTACCTAAAAGTGCATTACGGCCACGTTCGTCGGGAAGAAAGCGCTGGTCCACTGCGCACACCAGTATGTGGTCAGGTATACTGGGAGACTTGGCGCCCACCAGCAGGAACCCCGTTGGCACATCAACACATTCAGCAGACATGGAGGCAAGACGCAGGTCTTTCCCAGCCCGACAGAACCCTGCCAAGCGCACAGACATTAGCCGACGCTTACAAAGGATCTACTCACAACTACACGAAATGATGAGCTTTCAGGACAAGGCTTTATTAAATAATTCTGGTGTACTGTTCTGCTCCATTGAACTGGTACTGTTGTGCAATGTGGAACTGTACTAATGCTGAACATCTCCTGTTTCTGTATCTACTCAAACAGTACCACTCTATAACTCAAACAAACAGTACCACTCTATAACTCAAACAAACAGTACCACTCTATAACTCAAACAAACAGTACCACTTTCTCACCACTCAAACAGTACCACTCTATAACTCAAACAAACAGTACCACTCTATAACTCAAACAGTACCACTCTATAACTCAAACAGTACCACTCTATAACTCAAACAAACAGTACCACTCTATAACTCAAACAAACAGTACCACTCTATAACTCAAACAAACAGTACCACTCTATAACTCAAACAAACAGTACCACTCTATAACTCAAACAAACAGTACCACTCTTACACAAACTCAAATTATAGAACAGTACAGTGACATTGATACTGCAGTTCTGAGTCAGATTTGATAAAGATGCAGTATGTGCCGTGTAACCAACAGCTAAATGAGTACTGAGCTTTTACTGTGTTGCATCAGAGCTACTCCACAAGTGTAACACACTGTACACAGGGCTGCACACAAACAACAGGGCTACACAAGATTGGCAAAACAGTAAAGAAATTGTCACAGGTAAATGCTACTGCAATATGTACAAAGTTCAGGACAGACTTGAAATAATATTTAATAATATTTGAAAAATGTATATAATAATAAATAATAATATTTGAAAAATGAAAGCCACTTTAGAACAAGGAAAAATGTCTGCACGTTACTACACTTATCGTTGCCATCTCAGATCATCTGATCTCTGATCCAGCACTCATATGAGCTCTGGGGTGATGCTCTTCTAACCAGGACTGCAGGACTCTCTAAGCACTGTGCAGCATTATGCAAGCCCATATTCCAGAGGGCAGTGATACGACATCGGTGCTGTTTGGTTCTCTCACCATCAGTAGTGCAGGAGCCTTCAGGTGGAGGTTTCATCTGGTATGGAATGGGAGGACTATTGGACTCTGAGCCATCCTCATCATCATCTTCCTCGTTTTCCACATGGCCTTCTGAAGAAAACACTGTTTGAGACTCTTGAGATTGTTAGTTAACTCAGCATATAATCCCTAAATGCTGGCCATCTTCCCTGGCAACGCTCGGTCTCTGCCCTGTTTGTATTCAGGTCTCGTCTTCATGATTCTCAGTGCTGGGATTTAGATATGGGGGCTGACCCGGCCAGAGGTCTGTGAACCTCTGGAGAGCTAGATTTTTCTCTTTATGCGAGTCTTTTACAAATCTAAGAACAGGCTATACACAGGATTACTAGTCTATTCAACAGTGTGTCTTCATGACTGGACAGTTCTGGGTCATGCACTGGTGTGGTTGCTTCTTCACAATACGACAAGTGGCTGATTTACATTATCTAACACCTGAGTGATTTATTTCAGCATCATGATGGTCTGCTTTACTTGCGTGGACATCGGTCCTGATGAACCACAACAGCAACAGATTTCAGAACCCGGTGTTCCACTAGCATGTGAGGGGTCCTACCATTTTGAGGGCCGTGCCTCTGCTCTGGCTCCAGGTAGAGCTGTGAGAAGACGGGTCTGGGCACGACCGAGCTGGATCGCAGGGACGCCTCAATGGAGTTGTGCAGGACCTCCTCGAAACGCGTGGTACGCAGCTGCCCCGCGTACGAGTTGCCCATCTGCTTCCAAACGGACCGAACAAAGGCAGTCGGAACCAAACGAGGCAAATGTCCATGCGTGAAGGAAAGAGAGGCCAGATATGGTGTGATGATTAAAAACAGGCCTATTATATTGCCAAAAGCGCTTGATGAACCCACTTCATTGCTAGGAAAATAAGTAAACAACATTTAAACATCGACATGCAAAAGGCATGAACCATCACAAGATTTATCTGAATATGATGATGTTAATGCCAGCACATTGTTACTTTAACAGCTAAATCAAACAATATGGAGCCTGTGGGAGAAGCCAAGTCCCCCAAAGCGAACATCTTTCTCAGAAAAGTTTACGTAAAGGGGAAGCTTGATGGAGTTGCAAGTGCATACACACACATCCCAGAAGAATGAATCACTCGTCACTCCCAGACCAAGTCAATTCACCAATGTCTTTGTTATGACACGGCCTATGAAAACTCAGCCTTCCCTGGAGAGGTCAGCAGCAGTGGGAAATCCAGACACAAAGTCCTCCTAACCAAAGTCAGGTCGTCCTGACCTGAATGAGAGAGAGTCTGTGTGTGTGTGTGTGTGTGTGTGTGTGTGTATGAGGGAGGGAGAGAGAGAGAGAGAGGGAGAGAGCACAATCTCTCCCACAGTAAACAGCAGCTTGATGTTGAGGTGGCTACAGCAAATCCAAAAGCACCCCCCCCCCCCCCCCACACACACACACACACAGAGAAATAACAGGATCTGTGGAAAAGCAGCTGATTTGATTTAACTCAAACTGTAGCCAAGCTAAACCACAGAGATGATGCGGTTTAATATATTGCTCAAATTGCTCATGTGTCGCATCACATCTTGCGAGTCAGAGATAGGAAAACTAATGTCTAAAAGCATCCAGTCACTGAAAAGATTCATCACAACCATGTTTGAAGTGTACAGCATTTGAAAAGTACTACCCAGAATGGAAAAGGTATTGTAACTGACAGCAGATAGCACTGACAAACTGGCTTTGATGCAGGAAACACTTGGGTCACAAAGCCCTTAGCACGTAATCCCAGCAGCCCCCAAATGGCCAATCCCATATGGTGTTCAGCAGAGCCACACACACACTACCACGCCAGGAAAGCCCTTCTTAACACAATGGTTCATTAAAAAGGCCACCAACAAAGGCTGGTGTCTAACCACACTCACAATCACAACAATGTGGCATTTTATCCATTTTACTTAATGCCTACTGATTTCTCTGCTGGTCTGTCTGTGATATTTAAGTCTAAAACAATAAATGCATTAAGAGTTTTATATGAATGAAAACGCTGTATTACAAGCCATGTATTCTGAAATACTAACATGTTCTTACTTCCCTGATATCTGCAGTGCCATCTCTCAATGCAGTGATATTTTTGTTGCTTTACAAAAATGAACTACAAACATTTCCTAATAGGAAGCACATCCATTTTAATTAAATTTATATGTTTTAGTGGACAAAAACTATAGCCGAAATGAACACTCAATAAAATGGTTATATTTATATAGTTCTAAATCCATTGGAATTGCTGCCTGGATCAAATGCGACATTAGTGAACGAGCACACATTTCACTTACCGAAGCCAATCCAATCAATCTAATAATCAAGATGGGATAATGGCTGCATGTGTGCCTTACAGATCACCACCAGTGAAGATAAGTGTGTGGTGGGGTCTATAGGCAAAACAATCCAGGCAAAGGATTTACAACCAAGCGCTAAACATGACCACTTCACTTGAGATTATGTTGTCAAATGACTTGCGTTCTCCTAAGTAGGGGGCTGGAACAGGCTGGAATTTCCAAGAGGCTCACATGATGTGTTGCAAATACCCTCAAAATAAAGCTGACCGTCTGTACTTTAACCCCTCTGTC
Source organism: Brachyhypopomus gauderio (assembly GCF_052324685.1). Taxonomy (NCBI): domain Eukaryota; kingdom Metazoa; phylum Chordata; class Actinopteri; order Gymnotiformes; family Hypopomidae; genus Brachyhypopomus; species Brachyhypopomus gauderio. The sequence continues at coordinate 14,596,236 of NC_135227.1, forward strand.
ATTGTTTCATTTAGAACCAGAGTAGGTTTAAGCTAAAACACTTTGACTTTCTACTTACTTAAACACTGCAAAAAACACAGGAACCTAAGATCCTGCATATTTGTTATACCAGGAGAACCAGTGTGGAAGTGTATAAGTCCACGTTTGGTGGTTTTTTTTTGCACCTTTGTAGCTAATGAACAGGCTTTCCTGGCATGCATTGTCTGGTAAAGAAACAGATGCAAATAGACGTGCTCTGGAGTTTAAAGGGTGGAGAGACGTGAAGGGTGGGGTTGCGGTGGCTCGGAGGACCCCCCCCCCCGAGCCCCACCCTCCCCACAGCTTCCTCCCAGGGAGGTGATGAGCACTTTCATCTGTCCCCTGCTCCTCCCTGCTGGCCACAGGGCCCCACCATTGTAGCTGTGTTTATGACCTCTTGTCTACAAACATTCTGACCTTCTCCCTTCTCACTCCCTCACTCTGCCTCCACGGGTCTCACTCCACGCATCTCACACACTCCTTACACTCACACGTCCCTTCCTCATATGAGTCTCCTCATATTTGTCGCATTAGCACATGTGCAATGACAGATTCATTCAGTAATAGTTTACAATTCTGCAAACACTTTTCTATAACGCTGATCCTGATGACAAGATGCATACGCCAGTAAGCTAAATCTGTTGCATTATGGATCTCTGGCACCGTCTCTTGGCACCGTCTCCAGAACGGTCACCTGTGGGTGTCCCTCCTGTCCTTCCACAATGTGTTACTTTCACTACCCTGCTACAAATAAAGAAAAGAGGGGGTGGGTGGCTTTTAAGAATTTTTGCCCCAGGAGGTAGAAGTGAGTCTGTCTGTGTGTGGTGTGTGTGTGTGTGTGTGTGTGTGTGTGTCTGTGGGGGCTGGGCTTGCTCATTCCCTGCTCCAGACAAGCAATAAAATGTAGTGGGCAGTGAAGCCATGAGGAAAAAAAAAGTACCATTCTGTAGTCAAATACCTGATGCGTCTTCCAACAAGACACACACACACACACACACACACACACACACACACACACACACACACACACACGAAGGCCCATTACGTAGCAATAGGCCAAAGGTCAGGGGTCCAGATAACAATGTTTGGGCAGAGCTTTGAAGTGCTATGGCATGGTCCAACTAGTGGCTCACTGCACACAAAGAAATTGCTGGGGCCAGAAAGATAACCCTACTCCATTCTTCTCATCACCTTTAACCTCTGGCCTCTGCACCCTGACAGAAAGATCACATTTCAGGGCTGGAGAGTTGCATTCAGACAACCCCCTCCATACACAGACACAGACACACACACACACACACACACACACACACACACACACACACACACACACACACACACACACACACACACACACACACACACACACAGTTTCACTTAGGCTTTGTGTGGCATGAACAAAGACACATAAGCATATATAAGATATTTCTGTGTGTGTCCTATTCCTGGAACATTACACTTAAGCAATATGGAGCTTGTCTTCTCCCACAGGCTCCATATTGTTTGATTTACATTATCCTCAGAGGATCGAGGAGCAGAGTGGATGGTGCATTTAAGTCACATGATGTACTGATGGACTGGATGCCACATTCTTAAGAAGGAAGCTCTGGCCACCTGTCCGACACAATGGCTTCCTTCCCATAACACCAGAGGCTTCAGCAACAGAGGCCTTTTCACCACCTTTCTTTCATCTGCTCGTATAAAAACACTTTTAGCTAATGGAGTGATGCAACTGGGACGCAAGGCCATTGTGAGTAATGTGGCTACATGGTGTATAACAGTATAAGTATATAGCATCACACTATACAAAACAAGCCACTTCCTTTCACAAACTGTCCTATTATTGAGCTGCAAACACCACATTAGTATTGTGGGATGATTCTGAGTAGCAACAGGTCCAACTTGGCTAGACTTCAGTGATCTTACATTTCTGGATGGAAATGCTCACGTGGTTCTGTTTTTAAACAGTTTAGCTACATACAGAAAGGCCCATGGTGTTGGGAACACTGAGAACCTCTCACACTGCTCAGCTGCTCTGCTTCCTGCGTGTAGACACGGTGCCATTCGGAGGGGCTTCTGCATAAAGGTCACAGTTCAGGAATCTGAACTGTGCTAAACAATTGTGTTTACCTGACTAGATTTGAGGTTTCTTCTACAGCAATAGAATAGTTAAGTACTCAGAGAAGAAAATCTGGTCATTTAAAATTTTATTTTGTGATACTAAATTCTATACTTAGTTGCCTGGATACAGTGCATACTCATTACACAGCAGTTCAGTTCAACCTGCAGGATCTTTCTCTCACAACACACAAAAACCAGACCCATGAAAAGACTGCAGTTAGGATTTCAACAGGCTTATTTGAACCCATATTAAAATGCTCCGTAAATGGTTCAAATGCTTTTGAAATTAACTTTAACATACACTGGAACTGAGTTCTGAATGCTTATTTGTCACATAAACAACACTTTTTTTCACGTGTTGAAGCACAACTAGTGCTGAATCCACATACTAAAACTCACTACGGACATCAGACAGAGGTTTGGCCTTCAAAGCAAGTTTAAAGATTAGACTATCTTTCAATGTTTGTGTTGTCAATACAAATAAAGGCAGGAAAAAAACTGAAACGAACCTACGTGTTAATAAATACAGCTTGATGCACCAGAACAGAAATGCCATCCATTTTTTAAAACTCAAACAAACAAACAAAAAAAAACCCCACAACAAAAAATAGCCAAACAAACAAACAAACAATTGCAGGTTATATCAAAAGGTGGGAAGAGAAAGCGCTCCAGTGCCACTACTGTGTTCAGCAGAGTGGACTGCACCTCTACAGAACTTTAAGCTGTTATCATTTCCCCACCACACCTGTAACTGTCTGTGCCTTGCACTGCATATAATTTAAGTCTATTTCAAACAGAGCAAAATAAACAAAAAGTCCAAAATGTGCTTTAGACTCAAGTGCATTTTACAGGTTTTTCAAGATGTAATCGATGCAGCTTGTAATGACCAAGAAGGGAGCTCGTGGTCATTAGAAGCTTTGATTAGCAAATGTTTCAGCAAATAGACAAATTTGAGACTTACCTCCTAAAATTAGGAAAAAACCCACTCAAATATTCCTAAGCGCTTTGCTGGAAACAAATAGGCTGTAACTCACATAGCTATTTCCGAGGTGCGTTTCAGCTGTGTGCGCTCGGCGCGGTAAAGTGTTAGTACTACTGAACGAAGAGCAGAAATGTCAGCACCCGTTTAACAGAACACCCCTTCACACAGGACGGAGATGGTATCACCCATCAATCACCATCAAACACGCAAACACGGACAGTAACTACTGTCAGTCGGCCTGCACTACTGTAGATACATAGTAGTCATTTGGCGAGAAAACATGTGAGAATACGACATATTTGTATTAGGGGTCATAGAAAAAATATTTTTGTAATATACTTGCATAACTTACCATTAACCTCCAGCTGTTGATTTTAGGTTTTTGCTCGTATCCAGAAATTGGTTAAGAAAAATATGTAGATTTTTATCATGTAATTATTTCTGCTTGGGCATTTGTAATTATGCTTAAGTGTTCTTAAGCATATTGATGTTCCTTCAGATAATTTAAACTTTTTTTTCCACTAATCAATCTCTGTCACCATCTGCTGGACAAAACTGTACATCACACGTGTCTTTAGTAGACTAAAATCACTGCACGAATAAGATTAAAAATTAAAATTAAATTAAAATAAAAAACGAAATATACATTTTTTATTTACGGTTACACCGTATCAGCCTTTATACCACTTTTCATTTTAAGCTTACCCATAATGTTGTAGTCATTGATAGCAAAAACGCTATCAAAACTGCTATTTCATACGCTTTTAAAAGTTTTTTAGTCTTTCACACCCTACAGTTTTTAAGGACTTTTTTCCAGTTTTTAAGGACATTTGGAGTAGAAAGTAGTCCGAAAAGTAAAGATGAAACTAGCTTGTAATTATAAAAAAGACCAGGACTGTAAACCACACTTGTATAAAAGAGAGTGAATGGATTACGTTACACTTTAGAACAACGAGAGATTTCAAACTGCTTTCACTTTGTCCTTTCCAAGCCTTTCACTGCTGAACCCTGTGTTATTTACAACTGTGTAAAAACTACTACAGACATTATTGCATATTCAAAATAAAACAATTCTGATATAAAATGAGGACCCCATCAATCAGTACCTATAGTAATGCTCCGAAATGTTAACTGTTTAACTATTTTAATTAATAATTAAAATTAACTTTAGCTATTATTTATTAATTTTAGCTTTTAAAAAGTCATAATTCTCAAACTCATATTGAATTTTCAAAACTCACATATAAAACCCCATTTGAAATATATTTTTACTAATGCATGTGCGTTTGTCAGTATTTGTCAAAATGTTCATTCTAAAGTTCCGAACTGGCAAAGTAAGGTGCGTTGATTAAAGAACTGTAGACATGTTTTATTGTGAATTATTGTCCTGTTTCAAACAGAAGGGGAAGAAGATCAAACTGGTACCACTCGCATCTATATACCAAACGCAGTTAATGACTCCTCGGACAGTATATGAATACAGTGCCCACTACAAATACACCTTCCCCGTTCCAGCACGTCCCACGACAGAATTATTAAACCGACACGAACATATCACATAACTGTCACCCACTGTGTTTGCTGCCGCAGCCAAACGTTCATTTCTCATTTTTCCCCCCGACAAGTCCTCCTTATTCCGCAATCTGTCATCCTGACGGTTTCTTCTTCCCCCGCTAAGTGCCCTGTGGGCAAATCACACGCTCATTGGTGACAAGAGCATTTCAGGTTGTCATACTAATGCAGGAGTTCCCGGGGACCCTGCTAGTGGATCCATCTTCATCTGTTCCCACTTCATGTGCTCGTCGGGCCCTCCCCTCCCTCAAATGCTCTGTCAACTATTTACCCGAACGCACCTCGTTAGCCGGACGCGCTGCCACTCAGTCGCAGATTTGGGCTTTTAATCCAGGTGAGTTATTGTCGGCGTGCCACTCGCAGGAACCAGCCCCTAATGAGAAAACAAGAGCTGGACCCGCGCCAGCGGAGCAGAGTGCGCTACTGATTCATTGGGCCAGGCCATGCCAGGTTCTCCCGCCCCAATGGGAGATAATAAGGCCATTTATATGGGTGTCAGTGGACGGGAAACAACCGCATCTGGGCTTTGAAGGGCAGCCCAGACAATGAAGTCTTGAAAGAGCGGGGGGTTTGCTATAATAACCCCTTAAAACTTTGCATTAAATTAAAGATAGATACTAAACAAACAAACAAAAATAAACAATAATAATATAATATACCCTCGGTACATCCAAAATCCCTGTTGTAGATAAAAAATATATATATGGGCTCAAATAGGAGCTTTTGACTTCTTGTTATTTGTAGTCTAGGAAAATGCAGAGTTTATACTGTCCCTTTAAATTTCTTCTCATGGCACAGGTATTTCTGATTTATACACAGTGATTACCAAAGTAATTTGGATGAAAATCATTGCAATTCTGCAAGCTTTAAAGCATATCATTACCATTAAAGTTTTACACACTGGTATAACTGGAGATGCACACTGTAACGAGACAAGCCTTAACAAAGAGTTTCAATTCATTTCTAAAAAGTGCCTCATTTGAGAAGCTATAAATTTTTTAAATAATTTTATTACCAAAAGAGTATTTAACAAGTAGCTGATTAAATGCCAAAGGCAGGTTATCTAAGTTTAACCTTCAGAGGGGAAAATGATGTATCCAAGTGTGCCCCTGGCATTGTTGGACAGAAACGTCATCCATGATAACCCTTACGCACCTGAAGTGGTAGGTGGCCTTTTTGTGCAAGGGAGGGTGAAAAATAAGTCAATTCAATGAATAATTGTCTTTCTGCAGGAAGGGAAGAGGGGATTGTGGGAGAATTCCAGTAGCGTTCAGACTGCATAAAGGATTCCAAATACAAAAGCAAACTTCCACATCCTCTCCTTGCTCTGAAGGAATACACATGATAGCTTGAAGCTGGATCACAATTATTTATTGAAAAGATAAATAAATCTGTTGGTGATCAGCAGTACATTCTGTGTGCATGTAAAGAGTTGAGATTACAACCTGTAATCTTTAGCCAAGGTATGCAAGAGGAAAACAAGAGGGATAAACAAAACAAAGCAGGGATGTTGAAACTGTTATTGAGGGATATTTAGTTCATTACAACAAATAATTAAAAGCCCCAAAGTTCTAAAGCAGAGCAGTTCTACAACTTTAAATGAGAAATTTCACCAAATCAATTCAGATTTATTTTGTGCCCGCACAATCTAAATCTGATTGCCATAGTGAAATATCTTAGTATTAATAATGATGGTTTATTATGAACAAGTGGTTCATCTTTAGTACTTAGAGAACCTCTCAAAGTTAATTGAAAAGTGTCCAGGACCTATTTGCATAAAGAACACATTTAAACTCTTAAAAATTAAACATAAATTCATGACCATGTATGAAATATGGCCTATGGCTTGTTGATCATTTATAACTATTCTGTTAATTATCTGACATATCATTTGATTGCCAGGACTCCTGTGTCTGTAATGAGTGGTAGATATTAGGTTGTAAATATTAATAGGTGGTGGCAATTGCTGTGACAAGAAGCTTGCTGAAGTAATGAACAATAAGACACTCTTGGTTTAATTAAGTAGAAGCTTCAAGTGAAAGCAAAAACAGTATGAAAAGACAGATTGTTTAGCTAACCTCCACCAGTAGAACTGTAATCTAAAAATGTACCATTACAGGTAGCTGTAATGCCCTAGACTGATATATTATGTAATTATATAATTGTAATTGATCCTTGCAGTACTGTTGTAGAATGAAGGCAGATCTAGCTGTACTGTTGTCTTTCTGTGAACTTTGTGTTGACTTCTATCACGAGTGTCGTTTTGACTACTTTTAATATACATTTAGAATATAAATGCATTTGCAAATAGTGTTTATGAACTCACTTATGAATGCAACATAATTTAACAATATTTATAGATAAATGGATAACACAAGTATGAATTCAGTTTATGAATTTTAAAGAGCAATAATAAAAACATTTATATAATTACTTTTACAAAGTCAAAGATGCTTAAAACTGGAGAAAGAAAAACACTATCTAGAGAGAGAGAATAATATTGAGGAATAAAAAGGATCGTTCTATATATTTCTGTTATATATGTGTATATTATATATAAACATATGTATCTTGCGTATATGCACATCTTTAGTGTGGATTTGCAATAACCTACAGTCAGTGAAATTGAACTGAATTATCTTGTTTTTCCTTTATTTTAGCTAGTGTGTATTATGTAGATTCTAACCAAAAGGCTTACAATTCAACATTCTTTTCAGCATTTGACAGCTTTTACAACAATCTTTAAGTACTGCTGTTTCAGTACAGGTTTTTCAGTACTACTCTGAGAGAGACATTGGCCTCATGGAAGACAACGTAAAACAGCATTTTAATGTGATTTGAGCAGTGAGCCATATGTTCTGATGCATAATTGATTTGTAGTTGTTTATGCAGTTATAATATTATGCCGTTATGCATGAGAAAATACTGTGTCTAATAGGCAATGCTTTTAGCTCAAAAACAAAAGCTTCACTGTAACTTTTTCTCAAATGTTTCCAAATTTCAAAGGCATTATCCTCATCCCTCAGGTGATTGAGTCCAATGGACTCGTGTCCTGAGTAAGCAGTAAAAAGTGATAATAGTAAAGATTACCATCCCATCATTTACAGGCTTATAGTGCCAGAGATAATTTTATGGCATACTCTGTATGTTTATATGGGTGCTATTTTTATTATGTAAAAGTTACTAGCACCTAAACATCAGACATGTTAAAGGTACATGTTAGTGTGTGGAACTTAGTGTTAAAGGTACATGTTAGTGTGTGGAACTTAGTGTTAAAGGTACATGTTAGTGTGTGGAACTTAGTGTTAAAGGTACATAGTGTGTGGAACCTCCTGTTAAAGGTACGTAGTGTGTGGAACCTCCTGTTAAAGGTATGTGGTGTGTGGAAGGCAGCCCTGGGAGCTCCCTGGCCATTGATACAATATCATGTGCTAGCAGGCCCCTGTAATGCAAGTCTGCAGTGCTAAACTCCAGTAGCTAAATGGATCTGGTTCAATTGAGATTTGACTCCATACTGCTTCAGGGTATCTCCTCGGTTCCAAGGAGCTGTTTGCCCTATACAGTTGTATTAATTCAGCCTTTCTTGTTTTCGTTTGATCTCAATTTATGTCTTGAGGCTTGAGGCTCCCTGGGTACAGACTGCCTCATAGTCCTGTCATATGAAGTGAATAACAATGGGTTGCTTGACCTGGCTGTAACAAGGTTAATTATATTTTTCCAGTTCTTCTCTTTCAGTTCCACAGTGTCTTTATCCCCTTTCGCTGTTTGTAGGCAGTGCTAAGCATTGCTGTGGATATGTTGCTGTGGATAAGAACAGGCTTGCAGTCATTTGAAATTTGCCACATCAGGTACTATGTAATTAGATTTTATTCTCTTGATAAGAACTTTTGCAATCTTTGGTCTGCTGATTAACCTAAGCGTGATTAAGAATAACTCAACAAGGTTTCAGTGGTTTGTAATGGAACCAGTGAACTCAAGAACATATGCTGCATTCAAGCCTTATTGTCAATGGGTAATTAAGAACTAGGCCGCCTCTGTGTGGATGCTTTAATTGCCCCTTTAAACACAATACAATGTAATTAAGCGCAGGGCGCACAAGGTTTAGGGGGAAGTTGACAAACGGATGGCAAATGATCTGTGGACGCGCGGATTTGATCCACGTCTTTAATCAGACGTCACACTGGCGCTCCCCCGCGCGACTGTGTTTAAGTGTCTGCTAATTTCAGCCCACGGCTTCTCTAGGGGTGTCCTCGCGCACACCGTCCTGTGCACCAGTAAGGCTTTTTTTGTTTTGTGAGAAAAACAGCTTGCATTGCCCTGCAGGTAACGCAGGTACGAGTATTCACCTTCACTTTCTTTCTTCGGTCACATCCCAGAAGAGTGAACGGTACCCGACCGAGTACCCCCCCCCCCCCCCCCCCCCCCCATGCCATGCGCATGCATCGGTGCGTGGCCTCGCTCGGCCTTATTATAAGTGGAAAGAGGCGATATTTCACCCCGCAGAAATATAACAAGATAGACAAGTGAGCCAGGCTAATCCTGGGGATGAAATTAGCAGGCAGAGTCCCGGGCCTGCTGGAGATGATGAACGAGGCTGAACTACCTTCGCAGGCCTGAGTCCACTGGGATAATTATGCCGAGCTCCCGGCCTGAAATCTGTCGGCGGGACTTTCTGATGGCTCTATTTCAATGGGGGGCTTGCCTATGAAATACATAGTAAAAGCTATTAAAATTGAAATTGTTCTAGGGTGGTGTTCAGAGAGGGGGTATTGACCCTATCAGGTAGTGTTTAATAAGGTGGGCAACGGATCCTCACGGGCGTGGAGACCGGGGGCATACTGGCGTGTCTTTGACTGTTTCACATGGCCGCTCCTCCCTTTCCTCTCCTTCACTCCCTCCGTCTCAGATTTATAGAGAGATCTCCTTCATTATGACTACAACACAGGGAAGAATAGGTCCAGCCAACTATAACCAGTCTTATATTTGTTTAGCACAGGATATTGTTTACACATCTTTAGCAGAAAGGGATACAATAATGAAATACATGAAAAAAACGTCAATTATGTCAGAAATTGTAACACACACACACACACGCACACACACACACACACACACACACACACACACATACACACACGCACACACACACACACGCACACGCACACACACACACGCATACACACACGCACACACACGCCCGTTAGAACGTCTCAAAAATTATATTGAGAGATTTTTTACTTTGAATTATATTTGATTCTTATATGAATTACGATATTAGGTAATCAAACACACGTCAACACACTCAATATTCCTGTGACTCACATCACAGAAGAACTACAGAGCAACGCTTCAACTTGCAGCAACGGAAATCCAGTAAGAAACTTGATCCCGTATGATTTTGTGACAATACGATTGTGTCGTTTGCCATGTTAATTTGCAAGTCGGTTAGGCTCAAATATATGCCACTTTCACTATATATTTGGGATATAATCAGCATATGTCCGATTACTACATATACATAGAGGCGGTAGAACGTGTGAAATGAATGCGGAACACCAACCGTGCCGGTGTTGGTCGGGAGCAGACGGAACCGAGTCACTCTGCGCTTTGACCAACACGCTGACCCGTCTGTAGGGAAACAGCCACTTTCAACGTTTCTGCGGCAGGTTCAAGCACCTCTCCACCGTGCAAGTGAACGATGGTGCCATGAAAACAAGCAAGCTAACAAACAAAAAACAATATTACACTCAACACCGAGCTACTTTGTTTTAGTTCAGACAGACACGCATGCATGAAAAAGGAAAGGTTTGCTGCACGCATACATTCGATTAGCTTACACACAGATATAAATTATGTACTTATATGCACAAAAATATAAGCATAACAGGCAAATATAAGGGTCGTATAAGGATCATGTGACATCACTGTCAAGTAATATTTGAATGGATTTGCTGAGCTTGTAAGCCTTTTAGTTTTTACGGTCTCAAAATGTATTTCTAAACTATGACCAGTAGGTGTCGCCCTTTACCATAAAATGATGTAAAGTTTCTCGTCCGTTTCAGATAACTTCTTTCTAAGCAGTTTTGTTCCAACACAAGCAGTTTTGTTCCAACATCAAAAAACTGTTGTTTAGGAGGTTATGTCCTGGTAGCGCTCCGTTTGTAATAATTCATAGTCTAACGAAATGTTCTTGTATGTCCTTGAAATATTAGTTAAATATAAAAATATGCAAGGTTTTGTAATTCACACCACTCCTTCTGCATGCCAAATCTTTTACAACTTAGGCCTACGGACACGTACCGCTGTTATTTCTTATGATTTTATTGTAACTTCGGTTTTACCACAAACATCACTGTAGAGTAACGCACAACAACAACAACAACAACAACAATTGAAAGCGCACAGTAGTACGCATGCCTCAATTGTGCTCTTCAACATAACAAGCTGATTGCATTAGCTAAATAAGACTTTACAGATCCAGTAATGGATACATTATTAATTCTGTCAAGTAGATATCAAAGAGTTTCGGATCTGCATTGACTTATCTTCATGATTATAAACAGTCAGAACTGAACGGCATGAATCAATTAGTTATTTTCTAATACAGCCTGTTGTGTTGTCTTTTTTTAAAATGAAATTTGGCAAGTCTGCCGCTGTAGTGAGCGACTCTGCTTAAATTTATGTAAAGAAATCCAATCTAGCTCTTTGTCTGAAGTGAAATATGTTCATATCTAGTGCTCCGTGCTTACAAAATAGTTCTTTCCATCAAAGGCGAAGAAGTATTTTAACACTCCTGTCTTTGTGGTGGAAGGACGGTGTTTGTCTCTGCTCTCTGGCTATGTACTGTGCAGATTTATGTAAATGAAGATCTTGTAAACGGTTTGAAATGTTCGCCTTGTGGAACTCTTCCCCGTGCTAGGGTGCCTTGTACCAGCACACAAGCTGTCCTTGAGAAGAAAGTGAAAGATGTTATTTTGCCTCCGTGCTGATACGATTGAAAATCATCTCTTTTTTTGGGAGGGTGGGGGGCGGTAACACAGTTTGTAGTTCAGCATTATTCGAATTTTTTCACTTCCTCCAGCTAAAATGATTACGTGTATCCACGATAAAAATGTCCTGGTATTAGAATATATCCACTGTGCCAATTCCACATGTTTGCCTATTTAATGAATTATTGAATTAAATTAAATTGTTTTAAAACCATATTTTATTAAAATCACACATTTTAAATGCAGGATGAAACACACCGAAATGTGCATTATGCAATGGACAGAGTTTTTCTGAATGAAAAAACAAGCAGCATAACTGCACAGGCTGAGCTTCCGAGCATCAGTGAAGAGACAGACAGTGATCTCTGGGTTCCTGCAACACTTAGCAGTTATGCAAACCAATTTAAATCCCACTTCTATTCCCTCATAGGTACCTTTTGTCCTTTAATCAAATTCTGTTTACGGTTGTGGCAATTATTCCCAATTTAACTACTTAACAGGAATGAAAGTGGCCCACCAGGAGTCTTACGGAAGGAGAGCGGGGTGGGGGAAAAGCTGTCCTGAAAACACATAGCTTGCAAATCCGTAACCTCTACAAGAGCAGTTTTGCTTTATCTGCACTCAGTTTTCCCCACCATTATCTAATTTCCCCGCTTTTAAACATGACGAATTACCATGCCTGTCTATTCTTAATGCTCTTAACAGGTCTCAGTAAACGGCATTAATCGCACAGCGCTCTTGGCTCAAACCCGCAGGCTGGAGGCCCCTCATTTGCCTTATTAGTTGTGGGGACTGGAGCCCATATCCAGGTGGATAATCTCACTGCTTTACAGCCTTAATTATGCTATAATCAGTTCAGCAGTTGGCCCCCTTCACCAGAAGCCAGGAGCAATCTCTCTCCTTCGCCTCTCTCCCATCCTATGGGCTCCCTCACTCACAGTGCATATTCCCCATGTCATAGCCATCGCACGTGAAGGGCAGACTAACTTTGTAGGACAAGAGAAAGCTTAAACATATGGCCAGAATCCCCCAGGTGTGGTCTTCAAGAGGACCAGTCTGCCGGCTACTCACTGCTGTTGCGCTCTCTCCAACTCTGGAGCACTCTTCTACACCACCTCTCCACTCTTCTACACCACCTCTTCATTCTTCTACACCACCTCTCCACTCTTCTACACCACCTCTCCACTCTTCTACACCACCTCTTCATTCTTCTACACCACCTCTCCACTCTTCTACACCACCTCTCCACTCTTCTACACCACCTCTCCACTCTTCTACACCACCTCTTCATTCTTCTACACCACCTCTCCACTCTTCTACACCACCTCTTCATTCTTCTACACCACCTCTCCACTCTTCTACACCACCTCTCCACTCTTCTACACCACCTCTTCATTCTTCTACACCACCTCTCCACTCTTCTACACCACCTCTTCATTCTTCTACACCACCTCTTCATTCTTCTACACCACCTCTCCACTCTTCTACACCACCTCTCCACTCTTCTACACCTCTTCTCCACTCTTCTACACCACCTCTTCATTCTTCTACACCACCTCTCCACTCTTCTACACCACCTCTCCACTCTTCTACACCTCTTCTCCACTCTTCTACACCACCTCTCCACTCTTCTACACCACCTCTTCATTCTTCTACACCACCTCTCCACTCTTCTACACCACCTCTTCATTCTTCTACACCACCTCTCTACTCTTCTACACCACCTCTCCACTCTTCTACACCACCTCTCTACTCTTCTACACCTCCTCTCCACTCTTCTACACCTCCTCTCCACTCTTCTACACCACCTCTCCACTCTTCTACACCACCTCTTCATTCTTCTACACCACCTCTCCACTCTTCTACACCACCTCTTCATTCTTCTACACCACCTCTCCACTCTTCTACACCACCTCTCCACTCTTCTACACCTCTTCTCCACTCTTCTACACCACCTCTCTACTCTTCTACACCACCTCTCCACTCTTCTACACCACCTCTCCACTCTTCTACACCACCTCTTCATTCTTCTACACCACCTCTCTACTCTTCTACACCACCTCTCCACTCTTCTACACCACCTCTCTACTCTTCTACACCTCCTCTCCACTCTTCTACACCTCCTCTCCACTCTTCTACACCACCTCTCCACTCTTCTACACCTCTTCTCCACTCTTCTACACCTCCTCTCCACTCTTCTCCACCTCCTCTCTACTCTTCTACACCACCTTTCCACTCTTCTACACCACCTCTCCACTCTTCTACACCTTCTCTCCATTCTTCTCTACCTCCTCTCCACTCTTCTACACCACCTCTCCACTCTTCTACACCACCTCTCCACTATCTCCCCATTACCCACCATTCTGGATACATCCTCCTCCACCCACCCAGCAAACTGAGGCCTGACTCATTTGTGAACTCTTTTAAGTGTTTCATAATGGCTCCCCGACATGGTCCAGGTTTGTCATCTACTAAAAGACGTTTGAAAGGCTGATTTCGGCAGCGCACGCCTCTGCTGGGTCTGTAAATAGGCTCTCTGAAAATGACTCACTGGTTAAACGAGGTAGTGATTCATTTTGCTGTTTACATGTTTGTTTCCTCTGTTTATTTCCCTAAATGCCTCAGTAAACGTTTTGAGCTCAGGAATAAATATCTCCTATTTAACTTCATTATTATAAATCACACGAGTGCTTCATGTGGCGTTAATGAAGACAAAGTGAAATATGGATGTTTTTCTCATTGCATTCTAGACCAATTAAGTGGCCCATTTAATGCTAATTAGCTACTAAACTTCAATTTGTGTCAGGTTATTTACTCTTTTTGAATTTCTCGGCACTCACATGTCAGTTCAGCCGCAAATCTCATCAACAGACATCTGTTTCAAAATATTTACAAACCTCAATAAAAAACGCAAATACATAAACACAAAAACATAAAAGCAATTTGGCAAAAATGTAGCCCGAAGGACTACAAAAGTGTGATTTAGAAATGTGAAAATTGCAACGCAGTGGTTTATTTGTACACATGAGTTCTATTGGATATAATCTCTTACTGTACACATTTTATATTTGCTTATCATTACCATCCCATATTCCAGAAAATCAGTTTGAAATATATAGTTGCAACATCCAGTTTAAGCTATTCAGAAAGGCCAAAAGTAATGCAAGTAATTATGGCTTGTGCATTCCACTTGTGAAGTAACACTGATATTCATTGATATATATCGTGAACTAGCAAATAATATTCCTTTTCAAGTGACATCTGTAATTCTGCCAGTCAATTGCCTCCGTGGTAAACATTTCACTCGGGAATCTCTTTAAACAGGTAAAACTGCTTAGACACCGTTGTGACAGGCGGTGATATCGGAAACGTGGTTCAATTTCAACACTTGACATTCCTACAATAGGGGCTGGAAACAGCACGAGGCTGTCCAAGATTAAAACAAGCACAGTAATGCATGCTCATTCGAGTGTTTGATGTAGAGGCGCAGTTGTAGTCCGTGGCTACCCAGCCTAGCTGCTTTCCGCTTGGCAGTCTGCAGTGAAGAGTCATATGTTAATGCATCTGGAGGAGTTTTTGATGCAATGCCAACAGTTTTCTTTTCTCCTGAGTAATTTTTGCAGCTTTCCCTCCCAATCCAGTGCACCCTCCCTTCTCCTGCCTTACTGCATATTTAAGAATGCCAGAGGGGAAAAAACGGTGGGATGTGCAGTATTTTGACGTCTGTGAAAAGCAGGAAAGTGTGGAAGCACATTTAAGGAGATGAACTCCTCTTTCAGCTGCTATGGTATTAACTGAAGTGGAAACATGAAAGAAACATCACTGGCAGCAGCAGCTGTGATGTGTGACATATTAACAAATACAAACATCCTTCGATCTCTCACTTTATCTACTGCAGACGTACGACTGAAGAGCTCTTAATAAAGGTCTCATGTATTGTTGCTCTATATGATTCCACCGATGTGATCCCTCAGGATATTATGAAGACAGACAAAAGCCTCTTGGAGTTTATATAGAATGTAGTCAAAGAAAAAAAAAGCACAAACAAAAGAAAGGATGGAGTGGAGGTAATGTTATTTTACAGTTCCTGAGCTGCCCCCCCCTCTCCGCTTGCCTCCTCAATCATGGTGTGGCAGGGGGCAGGTTCTCTGTGCTGCCCCGTCATGATTGATCGAGCAGCACTGCTGTGTTTTGGGTGGCTGGCAGGGCTGGAGGTGTCAAGGGAGTGGGGGGCGTTTGGGGAGCTTAGGGCTGGGCCTCCGGAGATGGGTGGTGGTGGGGGTGTTGGAGTTAAGGGCCCCCGCCTGTGGAGTCCCTCCACTCAGACCCTCTGCACTGTGGGGGGTCCAGATTATCTAGAGCCCTACAGACCTTGTCCATCTTTCACAGCCCTGAATAGGAGACATGATGGCTAGTGATTCTTTAACAGCTTGTAAACTGCATCACATTTGTTTTACTTTGTTTTCATTTTTAAATGATTTCAAATGTATCAAATCAATGCAATCTATCTATCTATCTATCTATCTATCTATCTATCTATCTATCTATCTATCTATCTATCTATCTATCTATCTATCTATCTATCTATCTATCTATCTATCTATCTATCTATCTATCTATATTCTTATATGTCATTCTAGTGTGTTTAAAGGAGCAGGTTCTGCCCGCCCTGTTTTGCACGTGTAGTATGTGTTTGGGAGTGCGGAGTGCAGATGGGTGCTGTGTATCTGTGTATGTGCCGTGTCTGCTGTAGCGGCGAGCGATCACTTCCGTAATGCAGTTGTGGAGATGTGTGTCTCTAGCTGCGCTCCCCAGGGGGAGCAGCCAAATTCAATCAGAGAATTCAAGAGGATGTGATGGGAGCCCTCCGGAGAGAGAGAGTCTGGAGAAGCAGGTGGGAGTGTTTCTCGCTCAACACGTTCCCCTGTGTAGCAGTGGGTAGCGCATGGAGCGGGCAGCCTGCCACACCGGCAGTGTGCTGTAGAGCTGTGTTAGTGAAGGCTTGTCTAGATCATAATTCAAATCATCCTCAAATAATAATAACAGCAGCAACAATAATAATTGGTATTGTTTTTGAGTTTTTGTTTGATATGGCAAATAACATACTGAACGTGTTTAGATCGCACGCGGCTGGGGTGATGTTCGTTGAGAAGGCTATGTGTCAAGCACAGAGAGCTACACACGAGGAATTGTTTAGATGTTCACCTCAAAATGCCCCATCTTACCTCACATATGAGAGACTGACAGAAAGAGTGTGTGGCGAGGTGGTGGAGATGAGAGCCAACGACAGAGAGGGGAGACAGAGAGGGGAGACAGAGAGGGGAGACAGAGAGAGGGAAACGTCCTACAAAAAAGGTGTGGGGAGGTTGCTGGGAACTTTTTTTTTTTTGCGGGATTTGCTGGAGTGCAGAATTTGCCAGGCTGAGTGTCTCGGGGGTCCGGGCTCTCGGGGCCCCTGTTTGTCCGGGGGGGGACGGGCGTCAGGCAGGTGTGCGTGTCAGTGAGTAATGGCGCTATCAGCCCGACGCTGCCATCCATCATGCACGCTGGCCAGCGCCGCCCGGCCGGCCCCAGGAATCAGGAGCGCAGCGACATATCATTACACAAGGTTATCACTGGCCCATTACAGGCCCTGATCAATCTGCTCATCCAGCAGGTCCTCTAGCATGCTAGTCCCCCCTCCCTTTGTCTCTCTCTCTCTCTCTCTCTCTCTCTCTCTCTCTCTCTCTCTCTGTTTGTGTTTGATTCACACCATCCCTTCAGCACGCCCATGGATGCATTAGAAGCACTTCTGAAGTCATGGCTGTATGGTTAGTAAAATAAAAGTACATTTCACTCCTGTTTCAGTTACCATTGAACAGAACAGAACCCAAAATGCTTCACGAGCCTCCGTGTCAACATGGGCCCCTCCCTTTCTGCCAGTCGTGTATTTGTTTTCGTTTGCCATGTGCTTCTTTGTTTTTTTTTGTTTCCACACGTCCTCATTTAGTTCTCCGCCCTTTGTTATTATTTTCAATATTTGTTATTATTATTAGTTCCTTGTTAGCTCATGTATGTAATTGTTGTGTTTGCTCTGTGTTGTCACTGGGAATTGTTTTCTTTACTGATATTTACACAACCTTTACACAATCTTTACTGATATTGTTTGTCATCTGTTTTTGATGGTGTTTTTGTTTCTCATGTCTTCTGGTGCTCAATGAATTGGCAAAATACTTAACTTGGACTGTTCTTACCACTACAAATATGGATTTGCCCCTAATAATTTCAGTAAATACAGTAAATTCAGTAAACACACACACACACACACACACACACACACACACACACTGAGAAAGAGAGAAAGAGAGAATGTTAATGAAGGGTTAGTGGATTTTTAGCTTGTGTTCTGCAGATCAGGAAACAGTTGCCTCGTGACAGTTCACTTTGAAATCACTTTGAGCATTACATACATGCTTGATGATTACTTATTCATAGCTGTGCCTGGGAGATCATTTAGGGTTTATGAAACAATTTGTCCTATAATGCCCATACGTACACAGGTAAAGGAACAGGCCAAACGAAAGGGCTTCAAGATTTGGATCAGATGTATAATCTACAGTTTCACTGCTCCAGCTGACATGCAGTTATAATCACTTGTTTGTTTAAATGTGTAAAACTACGTCTCAGGCTGCGTCTCCAGAGGCTTGAGGCCTCCTCACATGTAGCTGGCTGCTCTTTCTAACAAACCAAAAGAAGTAATTATCTAAAGGGGGTATTATAATTAGCAAAACAATAAAAGTTTATTAATGACCATTAAAATGCAAAATAGTGAAAAGAGATCCTATCAATCAAAGGTGACTCCCTTTTTGAGTTTTAATTAGATATTACAGTTAATGGTAGGAGGAGGGAGTTTGGAGAGATTTAATTGCTACTGTTTAATGGGCCAACATCTTTTTAAAGTTTGGGTCTACAGAATTGTAATTTACAGAATAATGTCATTTTTATTTCAGTGGCAACTAGTAAAAAGGTTCAAAAGTAAAGGTGCGATGTGTTTGCCTGTTTTGTGGTGAAGCCTGTGTTCATTCACTTACAAAATACTTAAGCCAACTTGTCTTATGACACCTGGGCACTAACCCAACAATGCTTTTCCTTCCTCAGATTAGATGTCTGCACCTTATAAGTCAGAGAGAGAGAGAGAGAGAGAGAGAGAGAGAGAGAGAGAGAGAGAGAGAGAGAGAGAGAGAGAGAGAGAGAGAGAGAGAGAAAGGTGAACTAACCAGCAAAGATGTGGGTTATACCTTTGACTGGAAGACTACACTAAGCTGCCCTCCTTAGAAAGCCACAACCAACTTTATGCTTTGTGTGCGGCTTTGAATATTTCAGAGCAGTACCTCAAACCAAGTGACATCTTTCATTGGATGTGAGAAACTATTTCAGAAACAGGGCAAATTCCAATCAGTGTTCCACTTTCTTTGTTTGGCCACTATTTAGGGCATAACTGGAACTCTCTTAAGTCAAAAACAGTCAAACATCTGCAGACCACAGCAACTGAAGAAAAGTGCATGCAGTAAATAATTGTACAGTGGTGATTATACAGTGATTATACAGTGGTATTTTAACTGCATTTAATTATTTTAAAATATTTTACAGAGCTACCAACTCTTATTTCAGAAATGATCAAGTGGAAAAAATAAATGAAAATAAATTCAAATTTATAATAATAAAAACAATAATAATTAGTGGTGTCAATTCCAGGTTCAGAGATTAAAAGTCCTCACCAGGATTTTGCTCAAGCTTGCTATATTTTCTAATTAGCAATCCAGGTAAAATTAGTGGAATCAACACAAGGAAGCCTGAGCAAAATCCTGGTGAGGACTTTTAATCTCTGAACCTGGAATTGACACCTCTAATAATAATATTCTATATTCTATTTACTAGTGGCTAAAGTTAATCAGGCAAACACATATTAGCTCAGTGGATCCAGAGCAGGACCTTCAGCCCTTACCTCCAGTCCTTCACAGGAGCTGGTGAACCTCCCCACACACAGCTGTCTGAAACTGATTCCCCTCTTCCCCGCCCCACCCCTGCCTCTCTCTCTCTCATTCTCTCTCTCTCTCATTCTCTCTCTCTCTCTCTCTCTCTCTTTCTGTGCTTCTCTATCTCTCTGTCTCAGCTTGGTAGAATAAAAAAGGTTGAAGACCGCAGAGCAGTGGAACAGGCGAAGAACCGGCGTCTTCAATCTATTTCTGCCTGTTGGGCCAGCCGGTGCCACGGGGGCTCCGCACATATCTGCCACCACATATACGCCATGTGACACTCCACGTGCCACACACTCCCACCGACTTTCAGCTGCCCTTGTTGAGAGAGTGGAGCCAGTCTCAGTTTGGACTGTTTGTGTGTGTGTGTGTGTGTGTGTGTGTGAGGCAGCTGTAGAGCACTCCTGTTCATCTTTGGCCATAACAATTTTTTTTAAGATTCAACTACATTTAAATATTTGCATATGGAGTTTTGAGCCTGCCATAATTACACAGTATTTCTACTGCAGAAATGTATAAAACGTTTATAGCTTTCTCAAATTCATTGCAATTATTGTGCTCATAGCATTTTTTAAATAGAATGCATTCTCAGTTGAAAATGACTGTAGCCTACAGTAAAATCCTAAACACAGATTCTCTAATGGAAAATGCACTCTGTGAAGGGCCCTGAACACACGTTAGTGTCAGCCAGGACACGCACACGAACAGACAGACGCGTCTGTAAAAGTGAATCTCCTCGCACACGTAGCCAGCAGGAAGAGAAGTGCAGAGGCTGCTCTGTTCTGGACGTCTTCTGAAGACTGTAAACGTACAGCTCGCTACAGACAGTGAAAGAGAGAGTAAGAGAAGAGGAAAGGGGAGGGAGAGACAACGAAAGAGAGGAAAGCTGTAAGATGTCATTTTTAATTTACACAAACAGAGAACGTGGCGGTGAGCGGATATCTGGCCCAAAGCCATGGGCGGTGCGGATCGAGTGGCCCGCGCGGGCGCCGTGTCCTTGACGACCACGGATAACGTGAATGGCTGAGGGCCGTCGCCACTGGAACGATCAGAGTGTTTGAATGAACAGGCCGTTACCGTGGTGCTCAAACACCGCCACCACAACAACCCACAGCAATAAAACACACGCCTCATATCTCTCTCTGTATGCGCCACAGCATTGTAGGGCCAAACTACATCACACAACAAAATCATAACTGAACTTTATGCATTTCAGTATGTTCCCGTAGGAATGTGTGCTGCAATTTATAGGAGTACTGAATTGTTGATCTCTCAGGGTCGAAGACCTAAAAAAAAAAACTTATTAAGTAATAATAAACTAATAAATAATAAACAATCAATTAATAATAAATAATAAACTAAGATTTTTAAAATTCAATCTATATTATCACGAAAAAAGGAAGTCTAGCAACAGAAGAGACTGGTTCTGGTGTTGGTATTGGTCTCCTTTAGTTCACATGATGACATGATGTCATCCCCTCACAACCCTCATTTCATTCAGTGGCTCCATTATCAAACCTGTGAACTCTGCTTTAAAGGGGAAAGCAACCTTTCCACAAAAGTGTCCCAGAACAAAATTTTCTCCTATTCTATATCATAGATGCTGAAGATATAATAAAAGTTTCATCTTAAGGTTCGTCTTGAGTATTTTTGTACATTTCACTGAAAATGCTTAATTGTGTATTGCTATGACTTCCAATGGCAAAAAAATCCAATATTACAATATTAATCATTCTTGTCATTGCTTTGTATCTTTTAATAGTACTAGTAGCAGCATTGGTAGTTGTAAAGCTGAGAAATGTCTGTCACTCGTCAGTCCGTAGCATTGTATGCTACTGAGACCCATGCTTGATTGCGTGAGCTACAGTCTGTTTCCCTTCAGAGTGAGCAGTGTGTTGCGTGGCTCAGTTGCAGCGGGGTGCCAACATTTCAATCGGCATCATTTATTTAATACTTCAGCTCTGACCTCTGTGTGAAAAGCACTCACACCTATTATTAGCATGCCCGTCGAATCGAGTTTCATTAAACCTTCGTCCTCCTCCAATCGTCTGTTTCCTCTCTAAATTAGGATAGTGTCAAGGTTGAAAATGTCACTAGAACCTCTCCAAGGCAAGCGCTTCTTTGTTAAATTAAAAGCAGCAGTAGATACGTACCTGAACTTATGACATTGTGCAGGAAAAGGGTATTTTTTATTCATTACCATGAGAGGTCTGATCTGTTGGTTATTGTAATTAAAATGAGATAACAACTCTTGATAAATGACCAGATCCTTCACCAGATTCAGCACTTGATTACTGTAAATGACATAATGCTATTGGCTTTGATTTAGTGGGGATAAGGGGACCATGCTGTGTACTGTTTTGTCATTTCTGATCATGATGTCGTACTGTGTGCTTTTCTAACATCAAACTATACACTTTCTGACATCCTAACAATTACCACTATATTGTGTGAGAGAGAATGTGCTCTCCATAACCGGTAAATGTAATGACAGTTGTAATGAATGGACAAAAGAACAGTTTAATTAATATTCACAGTTAATTTAAAGGTGTAGATGCAAGCCGTTCAGGGATTGGTCCTGCAAGAAACATCTGCAGTATTACAGTAAAAGGATCGCTGATAGTCATTTAAAAGTTACAGTAAAGAAGGGGAAAAACATGTGTGTGTGTAAGCTCTATTTCAACTTATCCAGTCTTTATATATGAGAACACGTGTAGTAAATCCAACCTTTAGCAGCAGGTCAGACATGAAGGTCTCTACAGCTGTCCTGGATGTAGAACTGGCGGGAAGGTCTCTATAGCTGTCCTGGATGTAGAGCTGGCATGACACATTCTACAGCTGTCCTAAATGTTGGTCAGGCAGGACATTCTTTACGACTGTCCTGAATGTAGACCTGGCATGAAGGTCTCTACAGCTCTCCTGAATGTAGACCTGGCATGAAGGTCTCTGCAGCTCTTCTGAATGTGGGTCAGGCAGGACATTCTTTATGGCCGTCCCGAATTTAGACCAAGCATGAAGGTCTCTACAGCTTTCCTGAATGTAGACCTGGCATGAAGGTATCTACAACTGCCCTGAATGTAGACCTGGCATGAAGGTCTCTGCAATTCTCCTGAATGTGGGTCAGGCAGGAAGTTCTCCACAGCTGTCTTGAATGCAGATGCAAGTAAACCTATAAATGAATCGTTCATCATTCTAGTGATCCACTGCTTTATATGTGCTGGGCCACCAGTACGAATGAGTGGGGAAAACATTACCATTAGTGTATGACCTTGTGGAGAACAACTCAGGGACTGTGGGAAAACTTTGGTTTGGGAAGAAAATAAACTCACTTTTCTATCAGTGTATGTAACAGCATATTTGGTATGTAGCCTATGTACATGGATACAGTTCAGTATTTTATTGTTTTGTTTCATCCTAGTTGGTGTGATCACAAACTAATGAAATTATTCTTTTTCTCAAACCTATATAATCATGGAATAAAGAAAGGTTATTATAAGTAAAAGGGTCACTTTTAATGCCTCTTATGTCCATACAATTTTTGTCTGTTATTTGATATTCTTCTGATAGCATATAAATTACACTGAGACACAAATAGTAATTCTTGCCTTTTTTAACCACTTTAATTTCCATCATTCACTATGTAAACCTCCAATGACTTTGACACTATGGAAGTAGGACTTCCATGTCTTATTCACTCTACTTACACTAGCCTTTATCTTACCTGAGCTTCATTTTTACCAACAGTTTAGGCTGTCGTGTAGCGCCCGCCTCTACTGGAGACAGACTTGGCACAGGCTAGCAGGGGATTCCACCTGTAGCGCTGGCAACGCCGATACCACAGAGTCCCAAAAAAACAACCCCTCCCCCCAGCAAAACCCTCGGAAACTGCAGCCGTTCACCAACGTGTGAATTCATGAAAAGCGACACGGAAGTTCGAAAGCCGCAGCGTTTTCGCTTTTCCAGGGCCGCCGCGGAGGAGGGAAAAAGAGAACATCTCGGCCTTGTCTCCTCGCATAGCGGCCGAGCACGCTCAGCTGCCAGACCTAGCGGGGGTGTGAGGATGAAGGCGGCCTCTCCGTCGGTGACATCCTGTCCACTCCTGTCACCTCCGCGCAGGCAGCGCCGTGGCCCGGCCGCACGCCGTCCCCGGACCTGCACTGCCGCGCCAGGCCATTGGCCGGCTTTTAGCCCTCGAGCCCTGAGCCCTCCCCACCCCCCTCTACTCCCCCCATACTCCCCCCATACTCCCCCCGCCCCATCAAGCATGCTCACATTAAACTGGCAGGAGCCTCTCCTCCCTCCTCCATTCACGCTGCAGCAGCTAAATATCACGTGTGCCTGGCCAGGACCAAAATGAATGACACCCTTATTGCCGCCCTTTCAAAGAGGATGTTCATCAGCTGAGGTTCAGCTGGAGCTGGGTAATAACGCTGTGCATAGCTGCACATGAATTTACCTCATGCAGTATCGATTGGTTCTACTCTAGATGCCCGTATGTTGTGATGCGGCCTCTAGCAGATGTTTCATTCTGTCCGTGTGAGAACGTGTACGTGCTCTGTGCTCTTCTACTTCATTTCAAATGGCTAATAGCTTTGTAGAGAAGCCATTTGCATGAAAATTCTTTCTTCCTTCAACAGCTGTTCCTGTGACCAAAAATTCTCTTGCAGATGTTCACTAAACTCTTCCTTTCCAACCCCTACATAATCACTTTTTACATCTTTATTGGCTCTTTTAGCCACATGTCCTCTTTTAACTGACTGGGGGAATTCCCAGGCAGTCATAACGCTGACTCTATTAAGACCTTGTACCTGGTTTGGGCGGCCAAGCCGGGGAAGCCACACCAGGCCCTCACATAAACACGAGAAGGTTCTAGAAAGTGAGAGTGAGAGAAAGCCACAGAGACCAGCAGCACAGAGAGTCACAGGGAACGGCCTGCCAAAGTGCTCTGGTACCAGCCAAATCCGTTACACGTCTCCTACTTATCTCTCCCCTCAAATCTGCTTCGCCGCCTCACTTCCGAGGAGCGGCGGTGCCAGCCGCACCGTCGGTGCCAGAGCGCTGATGCCAAGCAGAAATGACACTGGCTCTCCCCACGGACCGACTTAATTAGAGCAGCCCTGTCCCCCACGGTCGTTGTGGCAGCAGGGACAAAGGAAGTTTCAGTCATTTGGAGGCGTGTGCGCGCGAGCACGCGTGAACAGGGGGGGTGTGCGCGCGCGCATGTTTTGTCATTTCTTCCGAGGGACCATCTACAGCAGATGCTCCGAAGCATCCCCGTCTCTTTCGTCGAGAGCCGGCATCATTAAGTGTCATTGAGAAGTGACACTGCTTAATTTTAGCAGCCCTCGACGCGCCTTTGCCACAGGGTGGAGCGGTGGGTGGAGAGGCAGCCGGCAGCGGGCGTAGGAGCTGACGGATATTTTTACACCACGCTCAGCGCTTTGATCAAACAAAAGTGGCCCTTACAGGGGAGAGAATGGGGACAATAGATTATCAAACCCATCTCCCTTTTGATGCCAGTCAATAGGCATTTAATCTTGTTACTGATGACCCCTCATTCCCCTCTAGAACGTGTAATGAATCCAGCGTTTGGGCTGGCTGACTAGGAGAAGAGGCTTTGGTCCAGGCTCCAGATACACACGACCTCGACCTTCACCTCGTGGATATGTCTGTGCTGAGCTGGTGCTGATGGCCAGCTTCTGAGATGTGGGATTTCACCAGTGGATGTAGCGTCATTTCCAGAAGCATTAGACCAAGATGAAAGTGCCGCTTTCACTCACCACGGCGAGGGTGCTAGTCAAAGTGAAGCGATCTCTAACGATAAGTTGTTAAAACACCATTAAACTCCTTCTAACCACATTACTGTTCAGCAGGAACTTAACCACACTTATGACATGAACGACACGGGAGGGTTTCAGAAGGATTGCTAAAAAAAACCATTGGAAACAAAACGAATGGAGTATAATGGGCGTGCGATTATTAGGGTGACACGGTGGGTAACACGTCCGCTGGGGCGGTGAGAGCACTCCGACTGAGATCTGGGGCAGTCGTGTGGATGGCCCGGGGACTGTGTTCACGTTTCCCCCCGAGCACTGCTGTGTTTGGTGAGTGTTTAGAGGTGGGGGTGGCAGAACGGTTGCCTCGTTTTAATTGCTCTCAACTGGTGAAGCTAAAAAGGTAATTAGAAGATCATTTGACACACTGCAATTGGCAGAGCCGTAACTGAGACTTTGCCCATGAACTATAACATTTCTAGTCGTTTAATTTGACACAATACAGCACAGAGTCTGAGTAAATGTTTAAAACATTTAGAAAATATCTTGATTTATGTGATATTTAATAATAAATCAATATGCATTTTTTTATACTGCCCTACCAGCCCAGCACATACTTGTAGAAATAAATAGTATTTTATGTTATATATCCTAACACAATCCATATGTTGTAATCATATTTACCGGTATACATTTTGCTAAATGTATCATTTTTAAGCAGTGTGTCATATTTAAGCAGTGGATTTGTTCTATTGATCTTCCCTTTTGCTTTTATACTATGAACATTTAAATAGTGTTTATATTAAAGATTAAAGATGAAAAGGCAATAACTGCTTACATGTATGTCTGTGACTTTTGTTACACAGGGTTATCAGTTATGTAGTAAATGTTTTTATGACACCCCAAATTAGGTGAGAACTTAATCTCTCCTATGTTTACCATGCAAATTAGCCATTTCGCATCAGGTGACTGGTCACCTTTTATGGTCAGACAGCTTCAGTTTGGAGAGAAATGCCCATTGCAAGAGACTCAATCATCATTTTTTTTATTTTTATCACTGAACATTGGTTGGGTTTATTATAGATTTATTGCGCATTGTTTTGGCTATGATTTGATTTGAGGCACATCCCTGATCACACTTTTGCAAGGCCTTGTTCTTAAATCCAGCACATTCACCCAGGGTGTTTATTCAGTACCACGCAGATGTAATAACGACTGCCACAGTCCAGTCCTAACAGCCATATTAACGGCCACGCACACTTCCTCCTGCGTCCCTCTTTCACCAGTCAAACACTTCTTCCACTTTTTGCTCTCAGATGTGACGATGTGTCAAAGTCATTTACCAGCCATGGGCCTGTGACGGCCCGCTTTTTATTTTTGTGTGGGATTTAATTAATGGGCTGAAGACTTTCCATTGTGATTTGAGCAAATGACTAATAAATCAAAGGGGAAGATTTGTCAGGGAAGGAACATCTGTTTCTTACATGCACAAAAACACGGGTGGTGCGGCTCGGTCCGCTGCCACGGCGAGGCGGTAGGAGTCCTGCGCTGGGAAGCTTCTTCATTTGCTGCTCTAGTGAAGGTGAACAGGGAGCGTTCTAATGGGCCTGGCGTGTTAATAAAAGGCAGAGGAAGGAGGGAGAGGGACCCGGCGCCTCTCTCCTGCAATTCCACCAGAGCCCCTTTTTGCTTTTGGGTGCCACTGTCCTTAGTCCATGGTTTGTTAGGCAGGGCGCCTGGGCTGCCATGTCAGCGCTTTTACCGGATGATTAATGCAACTGAATGGATTCATAAGGCATAGACAATACAAGCTCATTTTTGCCCGAGTCCGGCCGCACGGCCGCTGTGCACCCGGAGCACCCGGGAGCGTGCAGGGAGCGCGCGGGGCGTGCTTTCTTACACTCGCCACTCGTTAAACCTTAAACGGATCGCATTCCTTTTTGAACATCTCCAAGTGTCAATTCTGAGCCAAAAGGGGATGTAAAAAGGTGCTGTGATGTAATGTTGGAGAGTGGCCAGAGATCATTGTTAAAGGTTATCCTGCACGCCTCAAACCAGCGCTCTGCTTTGATCTCCCACAGAGGGGGAATAAAATGGGTCACTAAAATAAGACATTAAAAATGGGCTTCAGTGCTGTGAGGAGATAAACAGAGCCATTTGCCTCCCTTGGCTGACCCACAGCTTCTGTACTCTGGTTAGTGGTTTTCACATTTGCACCTCACACAGATTTAGGTTTGAAGGAATCTCTCATTCAAAAATGTGGATTATTCTAATGAAAGGCAGCTAGTAAGCGAAGAAGGTTGTACACCTCAGCCTGTGGGGTAAGCTCTATTTGCAATCAAAAGTGTTAATTGAATTGATTAACTAATCCTGAATATTATGTTCCTTCTGCAGATTCAATCGAAAATCTGGGAATATCTTTTCACCTACTCAATATCACTACACAGAAACTCCTAACTTGCATGAGGTAGATAGCTTCTATAGTACTGAATAAATTTAGACCATACAGAATGTGATAGTTCCCTGAAAGCTCTTACCTTCACTGCAGGGCCACGGAGATGCCAGCCCCCCACTCCTGGAGAAACTAGTCATTCATCAGCTTTCTAGGGAGAGGACATTGGTTCCACTCGCTGGTTTAATTGTTAATGCTAATTGCTATTTATTGGCTCAGATGCAAATGATAGGCCAGCCAAAGTGAAATTTTATGATGAGTGAACTCCCCCTTTCGCACAAATTGAAAAAGTGAAACAAGAGGAAGATGAAATGAGGCGAGGAGGGTCTTAATGGCGGCTTTTTAATGGGGAAGGCAAAATTAAGACTGATTTACGTGGTCTGATCCCCTGTTTTCCCCTATCAGTCCATTTGGCAGGAAAAATGGAAAAGTAATTGTTCGGCTTTTTTGATGCAAGGCCTCAAACAGTTATTTATTGACTGAAATTAATTGCTGTTTATCCTTTATTCACACGGAACGTGCTCCATCAGCGTTATGAAGTTTAGCAATCCGTTTGCCTATGTGCAGTTTACTCTTGGGGGCGGGTTCTTTCAAAGCATGTCCTAATTCCCTGAGATAAGTGACTTACTAGTGACTTATAGGTTGTCTGTGTGAAAGCATAACCATTAGTACCACCACCAGCACCATGTGTGAACTGTAAATCTGTTCAATAAAGGGCTCATGCACCATGCACTCACTTACCAGGCCAAAGCACAGTTAAGGATTTTATGTTCCAAGAACATTCCCCTAATGTTCCTTTGATCTTATTGGAACTGGGATTTTTATGCTCCGTAAATGTTGTGTCCACTTGTTCAACCTTCACTGAATGTTTTTTTTAATGCTACAGTTCATCCAGTTTTGTAAAAGCAATGAAATGTATTTAAAAAGTCAAATGTTCTGTATATACTCTGAGTATTTTTTTTTATTTAATTTTTTTTACTTGATTATGAGTATGTTCCACAAACATTTCCAGATCATTATGGATTAACTGCTCTGGAAGTGTTCATTCATTGTGCCTTCTTTTCTTTATATTCCTAGAACATTGTATCAGCTGAATAACAAAACATTGTGGATAAGCACTATTTCATTTTATGTACAGAATATGTATTTCTACAGTGCTCTGAAGAATAGCTAATGTAACTATGCTTTTACTATGAATAGTTAATGTAGTTATTGCTTCATTTTCTGTAAATAAATAGATAATGCTAACTACATTCTTAAAGACATCCAAAAACAATACAATTGACAGTTTAGATTATATCAAAATACATTGTGTAGACTTTCAAATTAGGTTGATCCTACTCTTGGGACACAATGTACATATATAAAGTGTATCCCATGAACACTCATTTCAAAACTTCTTATATGATGTACTTTCACTCCATATGAAGTAAAATGGTCCATCCATATGCTGTGTGAAGCTGCTGTACGTTCAGCAGTCAGGAAGCTGACGCCCCTCCCATTTCAAAACTTCTTATATGATGTACCCACAGTTCGGATGTTCTCTCTGAGACTAAGCAACCTTGCTGGATAATGAGTGAGTGAAACCCATCTAGTGAACACAGACCTTAAACAAATGTACACCATGAAGCACATATTTGGGATGCTGCTGTTAAGGGCATACTGTGCTGTAAAACTGAAATGTTGGTTGTAATGGTTGTAAGGTTTGAACAGCTGGATCAACACATGGCAGAGATTAGTTGTCTTAGTTGTATCATATTCTATATAGACCTTGATTTTTTAGATCACAAGGTCTCATACAAATGAGAGCTGTATTTACATTCAGTTCAAAACCTCAAAAGTTGTCAGTGGTAGGCTAAATTATTTTGCATTGAAGACTATGCAATATTGCTCCATCCATGGACCTAGAGATGTGTGTCTAAGATCATAGTTTTGTTTTCATCCCGATAGAAAACATAAACACCCACAATTCCACCAGCACCTGTTAACGACCCGATGCCTGAACTTCAGGATTCTTTGCGTCAGCATTGGTAGGCAGGTTCCTACTTTTACGTTACTTCAGGTCTCTCTCCTTGTGTCATTACAGCTCCGCTTGAGTAGCACAGCAGGCAGCGAATCAGGGACAGTGGGCTGAAGTGTGCTAATTAGAATATGAGGACCACGCCCACACCATCAAAAACTGGGACTGATGAGGCAGTTGGGTAGGTTTCTGAGCTCTGAGTTTTATCATATTTCTAATCTGCTTTTTATTGAAAAAATGCTGAATTTTTATAATATGATCTTATTTAAGTATCATGCTAATATTTTTAATTTGCTACCATATGATCCTTGGAACTTTAATGACAGGTTACTCATCAAACGTCTGTGAATACAAGACTAGACTTAATACAGTGTATGTATGTTCTCTGGGTCTTTCATGCCATGTTGATTTTTGTGAGCAAACGTCTGCATATGAAGATAAACCTTCATTTGTCAAAAGTGTTGCCTATCTGTCTGTGTTAGTGCAAGACTGAAAGATTAAAGCACAATTAGAGTGGCCTCCACTGTGGGCCACGCAGCTCCATCTCCAGCAGTGTGAGAGGGAAAGTTAGGCAAGTGGGCTGAAGAGGTAAAGGACCAGAGGGAGATGGTGCTGGAAAAGCCATGTGGCCGCCATCAGAGGGTAGAGGGAGATCAGTAGTGACCCCGCTGTGACCCCTCTGTGACCCCACCGTGCCCTCCGGGACAACTCCAGCAGCCAGTGAGAGACAGCTAGCTAGCTAGCTAAATACTTCTAATAAACTCAAGAGTATCATTGAACTTCACTTTTGAGTTTATTAGAAGTACTCTTGAGTTTATTAGAAGTACTTAGCTAGCAGCCAATGAGAGGCAGCTAGCTAAGTACTTCTAATAAACGCAAGAGGGTCATTGTTCTTAATATTTCAAAGGAATATGACATTAAATGGCAGTGTACCACTAATGTGAATAGTATCTGTATGCATGTCAGAAGGCCCTAGCACTGAACACAGGTGACGGACATGGCTAAACGCCTCAGGATCGTAGCTGCCATCACACTTAGGAAAGCACTTCTGGTCACATTTCTAAAAAAGCATTCCTCACCTGTTAGAAAGTGACCAAAACCTCAATAAAATCAGCTGGTGGGTGAAGAGGTAGAGGTAGATCCCTCCTACGAAGAGTGAATCATCTGTATCAGGGAATATGCACATTGTCAAATATATCTATGTGTGTGTGTGTGTGTGTGTGTGTGTGTGTGTGTGTGTGTGTGTGTGTGTGTGTGTGTTTAATAATTTCTAAGGTAAATGCTACTTATCAAGCTCCCACAATTAGTACTAATACCAGTACTTACATAAAAAATACTTTTATTTATAGTGTTTTCAAAAGAATTGTGATGCAATGGAAAAACAGATGGGAATTAGGACTCCTACTTTTAAGTGAAGTCAGTTCCTATGTAGAGAAAATTTAATTAAACTTAAAATTAAATGGCCATTAAATTATATATACTAGAATAGTAAAACAGTATCTAATGAGTAAATGGACTTTCATTTGTTGAACAGTTTACATTGGCAGTGATGCAATAGTTTGTGTATAACTGGAGAATTTTGCATAAATAATCCATGCTGGTTTCCAAGAACTAATTTGCTAATTAGCAAGCTGCTAAATGTAAGCAACAGGCACAAGTTATTTTTAATAACTTCTTCAATAAATGGAGAATGGCAGATGCAGAAGTGTGTAAATGAGAAGTATCCAGGAACACTGTTGGTCTATTTATATGTAATAGCCCAGATCTACTTAGTTGAGCAATTCAATCCAGCCCGACATATGTTGCTAGAAACATTTTCTAAATGTTAGGGTCCAAATTACTAAGGACAATAAAAGGTTAAAATATTCTCTTCTGAGAATTATATCTTCCTCTCAAATATCTGCAGTATCCATTTACGTAATGAGAGAACCATTTGATTTAGTTAAAAAAAAAGATAAGGTAGAAAAACAAGTTCAATATTCAGATTATCAATATCACATTGAAGAACAGGAAAAAAATTAATTAATCTTAGAGAATAATGTAAATTTTCAATTCAACTTTCAATTTTCTTAATTTTTTGAATAAACTTTTAAGAATCTGCTCTCACTTTCACTTTTATATTTATTTAAAGGCAATTTATCATCTGACCTGGCTGTGTCAGACTAGGCTAGGATTTACTGCACAGACCTTTAACACTCAGTACACTAATGTCCACTTATACACACACTATGTATCTATGCACATGCTAATGTCCAACTACACACCTGCTAATGTCCAACTATACACTCACTAATGTCCAACTACACACACGCTAATGTCCAACTATACACTCACTAATGTCCAACTACACACCCGCTAATGTCCAACTATACACTCACTAATGTCCAACTACACACACGCTAATGTCCAACTATACACTCACTAATGTCCAACTACACACCAGCTAATGTCCAACTATACACTCACTAATGTCCAACTACACACCCGCTAATGTCCAACTATACACTCACTAATGTCCAACTACACACACGCTAATGTCCAACTATACACACGCTAATGTCCAACTACACACCCGCTAATGTCCAACTACACACTCACTAATGTCCAACTACACACACGCTAATGTCCAACTATACACTCACTAATGTCCAACTACACACCCGCTAATGTCCAACTACACACTCACTAATGTCCAACTACACACACGCTAATGTCCAACTATACACACGCTA
Source organism: Brachyhypopomus gauderio (assembly GCF_052324685.1). NCBI lineage: Eukaryota > Metazoa > Chordata > Actinopteri > Gymnotiformes > Hypopomidae > Brachyhypopomus > Brachyhypopomus gauderio. The sequence goes on from NC_135227.1 coordinate 14,628,911, forward strand.
ATGCCCAGTCCAGTATAGTATTGGACTTCTTCAGTTGTCAAAGTCTTCAAAGCATTGGTAAACATGTAACCATCATTGTTGCTTCCATTAAAAGCAACCGAACCTTTTTTAATACTGTAGTAAAGTTATTCTTTGGCTTTTTGAGCTCTCGAGCAAGATGCTTCTTGATGCCTTGCAACCAAAAATTCATATACTGCTGTCAAGCCCTGTTAGCTGTGATTAAAGTGTGCAGTCACTAGTGCCTGGCCCCAGACTCCAGACCCCAGGCCCCAGGCCCCAGAGCCCTAGTGCCCTAGTGCCTCAGGCCCCAGGCCCTGGTGTAGCGCTGACCTGTGGGAGGGTGTGTGGTGGCGATGAGAGGTCACACACGAGGCTTCCAACATACAAACGCAATGGAGCTCTCAATTCATGAGCGTGCACATGTGAAAACCAGTCCCCATCTAATGAAGGCCAGTCTGAGCCCTGATGCTTCAGCTATGCCCGCTGAGACTGTGCAAGGCTTTACCTGCATGTGTTTACCATACTCTTCCTGTCGCACCTATTTCAGTGATTAAAACCCACGCCGCACTGATGCCAGGTGCACGCCTCTCCAATTAAAATTCAATCCAATCATGTGGTGCCCATAAAGGCCTGTGATTCCAGGAGGGAGAGTGGGTGCTGCACCATGTGATCTGGGGAGGTTAATGCAGTTAGAGTTATTTCACAGTCCATTAAGGAGCTTATGTTGACCCCATGACCTCCGAGCCAACAACACCGAATCCATTATCATCACAATGGAAGCACCACCGCTCTGGCTGACATGACAATGGGCCCGGGGAATCCCAAGCTAACACTTAGCCACGGTGAAAAGGCAGACATCGTGTTTCTCCCTTCTGCCTCTCTCTCTCTCTCTCTCTCTCTCTCTCTCTCTTTCTCTCTCTCTCTCTTTCTCCCTCTTTCTCTTTCTCCGCTTCTGAGGTTTGGCTATTAATACAGCCAAACTGTAATTTGTATCGTTATCATTCAGAAAGGCACAGGGAAGGGCAATAAAAAGACCATGCAAAGTGAGGGGAAAGTGCTGACATTGGGGGGTACGCGCTGCCTTTGATTCAATTACGTGCCGAGCGATCGTTGCTAAGAGCCACACGTGACTGAGCGTGTGAATGTGACAGGACGGCGGTTTGAGCGGAGGAGCCATGCGCAGATGAAGTGATCATGTTTGGAGGAAGTTGGTGACATGATCCTCCCTGCTGTGATCTTGTTATATTTAATGACAGCTTCAGGAGATGAAAAAGAATTGATTGAAGTCCACGCCAGGAGCAGAGTGCATTTTTCTTTTGTCTGTAAATGTAGCCAAGTCTAATTGAGATATAAGAGGATTTGCCAAGAGAAAAAAAAGATCAATAATGTTCCAGAAAAGCAGATGGACAGTTAGCTTAGGGGGAAAAAGTAGACAGTAATTTTGTCTTTGTGTAATCCTGTTTACTCTACTTTTTCATTTAATGTAATGATGTAATAAATCTTTTCAGAAGAGAAATGTTTGGTGCATTAGGAGCATACTTGGCATAAGTTGAAAAATATTTATATACTGCATAAAAATAACAGCCTTCATTTTACCTCATTTACAGTATTCACTGTGAACAGTATGATCATCCTCTCAATTTAGTTCATTTCATGTTTAATACTGTTTTAAGTGCATGATAATATTGCAAAGAAATCTAGATAATTACACAGATTGTTAGGTGATTTTTAAAAAAACAAAAAATATATAATTTCCTACATTTAACCACGAAGTCCTTGTTTATGAGAAATGCATTTTAATGCAACAGCATGATAACTGGACTGGTGTTTAACAGCTGTATTGGAAGTCTGTCTCAGTGGAATTGCAGTGGTATAGCCTCTAACTATTGCAGAGCAGTGGTCTTGTATTAAGCTCTTATAGCCCAGACGTCCAGCATCTAACAGTTAGACTCTGACATCCTCACATCAGTCTCCCATTCTTCATAGAGCAGTAGTCCTGCACACACGTATCTGTTCAGAGTTGAGCTGGGTCACATTGCTCTCACCTTGGTCTGCTGTCCACAGTTCGTAAGACTATTGATTGCTGACTAGCTCATCGTCATGTGTGTTGCTAACAAATCCGTTGCAGGTTGCAGCTGCTATGTTTCATGCCTCAGCGGGAAGTTGTGCAGACACAGGCGGGATTCATCCTGGGCCTCGAGGTTCAGCGTGAGTCTGAAACACACGGGCCGGGCTTCTGCAGCTGACGGATGTAGCCTAAACAGTCAAGGGTGCAAAACAAGAACATTAACAAACTCGGAGTGACCCCGAGCATCCTCACTAACTGCCTACCTGCCCTCACCCAACCCCCGGAGTCCTGTCTGCTCCTCCCCACTCCCCTCTGCCCTCCCTTCCCAACCCCCTGATGGACTGCTCCATCCTTTCTCCCCTTCACCTCCTCCTTGGCGGTCTGCACCTCCGCCAAAATGGCATGGGCTGTTTCTTGGAGACAGGAGCACGACAGCAAAATTGATATCCCTCTCGTTCTCTTCCCAGGCAATATGTTGCCTTTCTGGGACTTATCAATGTGATTGATGGGCGGGGTGAGCAGCAGGAGGGACCCCAGCCTTAATCAAATCCACACACCCTCAACAAATTGGACAGTGGTGGACTAACAAGTCATGTACCCACCCTGCCTACCCCCCCTGCCCCCTTTCCCCAACTCCACCCCAGTCCCTCCCTAAAATGTTCTGCAGCAAATGGAGAGGAAGAAGAGGAGAAGAAACCGGGAACTGGAGATGACAAGAGATGGGGGTAAGAGAGCAGGATAGTGTCTGAGAGTGCAGAGTCGGAGATGTTAATGTCCACATCGATGAATGCATGTGGTTTTTCAAACGAGAGGACAAGCCTCCACCGGACAACGCCAAGCCCTGCTGGAGTAAATGAGTTTCAAATGTGTTTGGGAATCATGACGAAATACATTTTTAAAAATGATTTCCTCTATCAACAGCCAGTGATATTTAAAAACGTAACCAAAGTTATTTATGCAATGAATTTGAAATGAGTAGACATGTTTTAATACATTGCACACAATTGTACATTAATACATTAATACATACTTTTTCATCTTTCATCTTTTCACTTTTTCATACTTTTCCATGTCTTTGGAGCTTGTTTTAAACATCAAAGTTTTAATTTGCCTTTGTTTATTCACTTTTGTGTGCTCTACTTTGAAAGCAGCATTCAGCTGCTCACAATGCCGGTGTCACCAGCCTCCAGCCAGATAAGCTCACAAAGAGCAGGCGCTTCTCACATTTCTCCTTCAGCGTCCCATATCGACTGGGTCGCACTCTCTTTTCTCCTTCTTCTTGCCATTATTTTCAAATGGTTTCTCAAACCGAGCACAACTGCATGGCAGACAGTTTTTCAATCAGCGCTCCATTCCGATTGATTCCCAATAGTTGGCCTCACGTTCCAGAGTGCTGTTCTGTTGTCCTGCCGCTGCTACGCATCCCTTTCTTTTCATTTGAACATCCCACTGTCTTCCCTCCATTAGTATTAACATAACAGACAGTCAAATCAATTAGATGTACTCCTTCCAAATCAGGCTTTGTCTTCCATACAAGATATTATCTTTGAAATGAGTGTGGTCACCACACCTCCGCCCCCCACCCCCTCTCGTGTTTTTCCACTACGAAGTTTTTCAAAGCTGTTTTACAAAGACCCTGCACCTTTTGATGGCAAACCTGTCTGATGTGCAGCTCTCCACTCTACTGCCTGGATATGTAGAAGCTTAATCCAGGTTTAAAGAGTTTCAGTGACACTTCTGGTGGACATTTATTGAATATGTGGTAAGTAAATGAGATCATTCTTTTGTGGTAAGGATGTGCGATTAGAGTCATGATATTTTATTATTTTTTAAAGTGTCAGCCACTCTTGTGGGTTGCCAAGAGGTTCCCATAACTACTGGGTTCTCCTCTCGTCCCCTATGGTTGGGAACAGCGGTGAGCCCTGTCTGGTGGCTAGATGAAAACATTTTGGTTTCTCCTTCCCTGTCCGTTTTCTCCTTGGTGGCCGTTTCCTGCAGTAAATAAATCAGAAGGCGGGGGGGCGAGCCAATGAGGAGAGCTCTGTGGCGGCCACCCCAGACGCCTGCAGATGAGTTGGGCTGCGGCCGGCTCGGAGGGGTCCCCCCAGCACAGACGCTGGGCCCTCTGTACCTCGCCGTGCTGACAGCATCCGAGGGAGCGGGGGCGCCGCTAGATTGATGGGTACCTCCGACTTGGCCGTTTGTGCGGAGGACGGCCGAGCTTCTTTGCCTAATGATGCTCCATCCATCCTGGGGCTGAGAGCGCAGGAGAGGGCCGGCGAGGATGGAGAACGCAGCCGATGCCTGTTTACTTGGCACTCAGTGTGTGTGTCGGTGTTCAGTCTGTGTTCATGGGAAACCCTCTGCAGCACACATTAATATTATATATAGATACCCTTGCCAGGGATTTACATCTAGTGATCCAGGAGGCAGGGAGGTACGGGGGACTGAGTGTGTGTGTGTGTGTGTGTGTGTGTGTGTGTGTGTGTGTGTGTGTGTGTGTGTGTGTGTGTGTGTGTGTGTGAAAGGGCTGTAGATTGATTGTGTAGGAAGTTGGAAACCAAGGGTGGGAAAATACAGGCCTAAATGTATCTTTTTTTTGTAATGCAAGCAGATTTTTCTGCTACTGTACAAAGGGCTTAACACTTTTCATGTGTCTTGAGAACTTTTCAAGTGAGAACAGTGTTTTGACATTTTGACATTCTTTAGTCTATTTTTCATTTTAAATATTATTTGAAAATGTATAACATTCTATTTTTTAATTTAAGCATTTCAGAAATATTTCGTTTATTAAATTATATTTAATTTACTATATAAAATTATATTTAGGCAAATTGTTGAAAGTACTTAAAGGCATACCATATAAAAGTAGAATCATAAAATATTAATAGAATCATATTTTTATAATTCAAGAATGTAATATAATGTGACACACTGAAGGTAATACTTTGTATTGCAATAGAAACTTTTGTAATTTCACAGCAAGACAGCAATATACAAATGATAATTTTAAAGTCTTTCAAACATCATCCACAATTTATTTGTGTAGTTTATTTGTATGCCAATAACTGTACTCAAATGTGTGTGAAATATTTCACATTACACATTGTCTGTGATACACAAGAAAGTTTTAGTTTTTTATTTATTTAACCCTACTTGACTTTTGCAAACGTTCACGTACGGCATCTTCCCCGACCTATGATATATTTATTATTTTCTCTGGCATTGGCTTCACAGTGATCATTTCTACATTTGTGTAGTAAGATACAGTGGTTCTACAGTATACTATCTCTGGACACTACTCTGTTCAGTGCTGTTAAAATGAAACATCTGTTGCACGTTACCACATATGACCTTTAATTTAGCTTTGTTTGGTGTTTCAGTTCATAATGTGAAAAGATTATAGAATAATCTAAAGGACACCTTACATTTTACATTTTTCAGATTTTGGGGATTTGCCAGACGCTCTTTTCCAGAGCGACATACAAAATGCTTGTTCCACCTTCAGGAGATACCCTCACTTCAAAATGAGCAACATTGTCTCTGATTTGTTTCAGTCATAATCTTTTTTACCCATATGGTGAAAATTCAGGGTGTATAAAGTTTTGGTGTGAATTAATTGATTATTTAATATTTACTTGCACTGCACTTTGTGTCAAAAAGACTTAACAAATGAAAAAAAAAAAAAACTGTCAAATCTTGCACCATGTATACTGAGTATACTGAGGCTACTTCTGAGGCTCTGTTCTGGAGGTGTTGCAATGATTTATAACATTTATGTGATCCAGCAAACATACTCATTTTGGTTAAAATAATAGGTCAAACTTTAAACATACATCAAATCAAGTCAAGTCATTGTTACTTACAGAAAACCTTAAAAGCCAAATTGCCTTCCGGTAAAAACAAATTATTTAATACAAATGGTGAAAGTTGAAGTAGTGTAGTGTTGAAATAAAAAAATAATAAAATGTTACATAAATGTTAATAAAACATTAACAGTTTACGTGTGTACTTTTAATGTAAGGCAAGGCACATCCTAGGTCAAATATTCAACACCACAACTGTAGTAGTATATTGTCAACACTGCACAGGCCTGATTAAAATTTTGCACAGATTTGCACTGTTGTCCATGTTATGGTTGTGCACCTGTACTAAAGGCAGGTGAATAGCGCTAGACTTCTCCAGTTACCTCAAAGAGAAGACTAACTTCCACTGATGGGTTATTCGGGAGAAATTATGACAGGAAATCAATATGCTATGGCTGTAATGAGGTAATAAGTCTTTCTCTCCACACTGTAGCAATCACTCGCGGCTGTAGTCACATCCCCAGAGCTTAGCTTACTTTAACCAACAACTTCACTTCCTAAGGTATAGTTACACTCCACTAGGGCTGCACTCTGGGAGCAGCAGAACTGGAGGATGAAGAGGGAAGCCTGAATCCAGCATGGGAGATGTCAGAGATGCCTCCTCCATGCTCCTGAAGTCAGCCTTTCAGAGATGGCCTCCCCCATGCTCCTGAAGTCAGCCTTTCAGAGATGGCCTCCTCCATGCTCCTGAAGTCAGCCTTTGAGAGAAGGCTTCCACCACGCTCCTGGACCAGCCGTCAGCCAAAGTAGCCTCTGAGGCTTGAGGAAGGAACTAGCAGGCATGCAGCTGATCTGGTTGAATAATAGTGATGACTGAATGTAGCTTGTGTTTGTACTGTGAATGTAGCTGGGTACCTCACTGTGTTTGTACTGTGAATGTAGCTGGGAACCTCAATGTGTTTGTATCATGAATTGGTTTCCAAGGCTTTAGCTCTCAGAATAGCTCACATTAATTAAATTTAATAAATTTGTTCTATTATATTTAGTTTACTTTTAACATACCTACTCCATTATATCATCTGAACAATGATTATACAAATGCATTATCCAGTAATTGCAAAACTTGGGGACAGTCATGGCCTGGTGGTAGGGAACTGGTCTTGTGACCGGAGGGTCGTGGGTTCGCTTCCCAGGCCTGAGGCCATGACTGAGGTGCCCTTGGGCAAGGCACCTAACCCCAACTGCTCCCTGGGCGCCGGGCTAGGGCTGCCCACCACTCTGGGCACGTGTGATTCACAGCCCCCTAGTAATCACTAGTGTGTGTGTGTTCTAACTGCACAGCTGGGTTAAAAGCGGAGGACAAATTTCGATTGCGGTGTAAAAATCACAATTGACAAAATATGACACACATATAATTCCATTTATGTTTCATTATATTAAAATTTTAATTTTAAAAAGTTTCACAATTCATATAGTTCAAGTACTCTAAGGCTGCAGTGACACCTGCGTGATACAAATTGACTGATTTACTTAATCTGATTGGGATTTGTGCAAGAATGTATAATTCACCTTGAGAAGTATTTCTTTAGCTTAATCTAATATTAAATTGGGGGTGTGAATAGGTTGGTGGAAAGATCAATATTCTTCAATGTTGAGAGACTTCTAAATACCAGTTGCAATTTTCTGCCTTGTTTGTGGGGACAATGTCATTCCTTATTTATGAATTGATTTTCATTTTAGCTTCTTGAGATTCAGCTTGCTTGGTTAATGGATGTCTCCATCTTTCTATTGAGTCCAGCCTGTCTCCATCACATTACACCAGCAAATGTAATGACATTAAGAAATCTGCTGAATAAATAAAATGGTCTACTTAATTGTCCTTAGTTCAGTGTAATACCTGCTCAAGAGACTTACTACACTTAACTACACCTGTGCACAATGTCTTCCTGATGAACTGGTTCCTGGTAACGCCCCATTCAGCGAGCTTTGGCTCACTCACTCTCACAAGCTCGTCACTGTATGTTCTTCCCCTGCCAAAGTTTCTCCTCTCTGCAAAAACATACCCTGCTGTCCAGCCGGGAGGGGGAGTGGAGAGAGTGGTCTGGGATTCCTGGGCTTCAATCAACCAATTAGAAAATCAAAGGCTTTCACGTTGTGCAGGCTGACAATCAGCTCTGCCAATTAAACACCCTTCTGTGCCTCGCGCGGTTCGGCCCATTACTGGTCTCTCGCGTTCAACCGGGTCTGGCTGATCAAGAAAAATTATGCCCCTAATAACAGCGAAACGAAAGAAATTTGGACAAAACGACTCTCCGCATCACAGATTTTGTTTACTAGTGGGTAATTAATTCTCCACATATGTTGGGAACATCTGTCGCGATGACCTGCCATCGTATCAGCGAAACGACTGCTGTGCTGCTCCGCCTCCGGTCATTAGCGCAACCATTCGAATTACTCTTCCTCTCCCCGCCTTGTCCAAAGAGCCTTCCAACTTTAGCTTTAAAGCACCACCGCCCCTTGTCAGCACGCTGCTTCAGTGGTGAACCAGAGCTGTTTACATGCAAAGACGCAAACGTGGTGTCTCTTTGGTTTTTAGGGGAAACTGATATGACATTCTACCCACATTCAGGCGCACTTTGTGAAAAAGCGACAACATGGCCTGACATTTGCTACAGGAAGGGTACAAAGCAGGAAAGCTAGGCTGAGTTCTGGCTCTGGTCAGAAGTTTATGGGCATGTTTAAAGTGCATGTTTATGTTATGTTCATGTTCATGCCAACTGAATCTAAAGCAATAACAAAATCAGTAAAACTGCTGAACATGTAGGCAATGAAGAAGCAGGTATGTGCTGAAGGTCATGATGTTTTGACCCCACTCGACTTCTGCTCATGCCAATAAGTCTATACATGAGAAGAAAGGGGAAAGTCAGCATAAACATGATCAAATAAGTGGAGAAGAAAGTGGGCAGAAATGTGCGGTGGAGCTGAGAAGCGAAAGTGGCCACCTCTGAGATATTCTTCGAGACTTCTTTGACAAGGAGGTACTGGTCAATTACCCGGAATGGCTCTGAGGCGTCTGGCTGAAAAGTGACAGGTGTGGGCCCGCGAGCAGGTCCGCTTGGCGCCAGGCAGAGGCCGAGCTAACACCATTAGTCCACTGACCTTTGCTACGGCGGCCCTCACTTACTCGAACAGCCTTGCCCCACAAAGTCTCATGAATTTTAGCAGCTTACGGAGCTGAATTTTGAAAAGACTAAAGAATGAATAGTGAGAGAATGTGGCGTATAGTCATGACATTTCAGTGAGGTGAATTGGTGCTGACTTGCCTTGACTTTCAGAAACAGGAGTAACAGATCGGGCACAGACTACTTTTTCTTTCAAGGGGTGCAAGAGAAGGAGTCACTCGGGAAATGTAAGGCATTGAATTCTTCTTGATTTCTGTGTGAAATTGCTTTGATTATTAATTAATCTGTGGAAGTTAAAGGAGCTCAGCCAGCAAGACTTTGCTGCCATTTCATTAAAAAAGCAGCAGAAGTGATTGAAATTTAACCTGTAGAAGGAAGGAAACTGAAAACCTGCTGTATGGCTGGTCTCTGCTAGCTCTTAGCCTCATGCCCGTGTACAGTGAGCTGGTCTCTCCTAGCTCTTAGCACTGCGCTCGTGTACAGTGATCATGTCTCTGCTAGTCCATAGTCCCTCGCTCATGTACAGTGAGCTGGTCTCTGCTAGCTCTTAGCACTGTGCCCGTGTACAGTGATATTGTCTCTGCTAGTTCATAGCCCCTCGCTCATGTACAGTGAGCTGGTCTCTTTAGCTCTTAGCATTGCGCCAGTGTACATCGAGCTGCCACAACTCGTCAGTGACTGACATGCAGCATCCTGAAAGAGCCAAGCTGGCGTGGGTGGCCGGGCCCGTCCCTCTGAGGTATCTCTCGGGGTGGGCTGAGAGTGCAGCACAGTGAGGTCGTGAGAGGCCGCATTGCTGTCCTGCCAGTGGGCATCAGCCAAGCTAATGCTAGGCTGGAAAAGCACGCCGAGATAGCAGCGGTCAAGGTGAGATGTCACCCGAGATATCGTCACCAGCCTCTGACAGCTGACGGAGCTCTGACAGATAGATGGGGCGTGAAGGAAATCACACTTCCTCACTCATTTTGTTGCTCGTGTTTTGTCTGACATGACTGGGGCCGAACAGAAGTGAAGTGTATACAGTTGTACAGAAATCCTGTTGTCCCTTAAGCTGTAAATTACTTATTGCTTTTTAGGTCATTTACATTTAGAGCAGTGTTGTGAGAATTGCAGGAATTAGTGCCAGTGAAATGGATCTGAAGCACTTCCTGGGTACGGTGCTTAAAAATAAATGCTGCATTTTCTGTTTAGAATTGTAGTGTGTCCCATGTTGTCCGGGCTGTGCAGCTGAGCAACATGGCTACTTTCATGCTTGAGTGTTTTGCTATCATCTATCAGCATAGTCCACTATGATGTTTGTCAATTTGCTTTTTTATCTCAAAAGCAAAAATGAGATCATCCTTACTGTTCTATCGGACTAGTAATCCCATCAGATAGCAATGCATGCTACTACATTTATATGTTTTACACAAAGAGACAAAGGGTTATCTATAAATTCTCACTCCTTAAAATGTGCCTCCTGTGTGACCCTGATAATACTGCGGCCACAGTTATTCTTGCCAGACAACAGAAACAAAAGTTCTCAACCGAAGTTCTCAACAGAAATTCTCCACAGAAATTCTCCGCAGATGTTCTCCACAGACGTTCTCCACAGAAATTCTCAATAGAAATTCTCCACAGATGTTCTCAACAGAAGTCTCCTGAATGGAATAGACTGTGATAAGAACCTTAGTAGGTTATGCAGTGAGGTGTTCAGTAATGAGAACCAGGGTGCAGAGCCAAATAGCACAGCACAAAGCAACTGCACAACAGAGGTCACAGTCATTAACCCCACCCCCCCCCCCCCCCCCCCCTTCATTCTCTCAGATAATGACAAACTCTTTCTCCCCATTGTCCTGGACACTACTAACCCCCCACCCCCTCCAAAAAAAGACACCGCCTCAAAAAAGTCAGAGTTTACTAAATGGCAATGCTAGGTATCCTAAATCTGTCCCTGGTAATTTCATGTGGAATCAATTAAACTCTTGCGAGGGAGACGAAACGTTCCCTCTCCGTGATCTCATCTGTTGTCTAATGCAATTGTCCACTCGGAGCCGTGCCGTGCAGGGCATAATAAAGTAATAAGACTAATCTGGTTTTGCCGCCCCTCTGGATCGACATGGCAGTTATTGTATTAGATACGTAATGAGATTCTGCACTCCATCAACACGATGGGGCACTAAGGGGGCTGATGCCTCTTTCTTCAGAACAGAAAATTTGTCCATTTACATCTTATCATTAGTTTTACCCAAATGTGCCCTTGAGCCACTTGCCCTTTGCTTTTTCTCTTTGCAAGAACTTTAATGGCAAATGATCACCGAGCACATGTGCACACCACTCTTCCATTTTGCTTTACAGAGCCGATTGTAAACAGGACACAGAGGACAAGGACACATGTTGCACTTTTTCATGCAATATATAAAAATGGACAAACTAGTAGATGGAAACGCTACCAATGAAAGAATTAAGCCCAAAAGCTTAAACTTTGCAAGGTGGCAATGCTGTAATCGAATGATGTAATGATGATATAATCACAACAAACTTCATTCACAGTTTTTTGTGCTTGATGTGTTCGTCAGTACTGATGGCTTTGCATGAAGCTATCTATGATAAGAGCTGATGTCAGAGCTGATGTCAGAGGCGTGCTTGTGTAAGTGCTTCCTCCTGTCTTCATGTGCCTTGGTAGAGATATCCTTGCTAAAGCAATTGCTAATTCATGTCAAGGCAATCCTCTAAGCAGAGCAAACATGTGATGGGCAAATTTTGTAATAAGCGTGGAAGTATTGTGCAGTTACTCGTTCAACCCCAGTGGGTGTCACTTAGTCATTAGTGCTTTAGTCATAACATGTCTCTCACTGGGAGAAGAGATTAAAATAAACCCCAGTCCAAAAACATTATATAAGATAATGTTTCAAGGTACCAATGCTAAATATCTAATTATGACTTTATTTGAAGAAAACAAGAGTGCACTTCATAACCAAATTATTATGATAATAAACTCTTTGGATGGGAGCCAGTATGAATATATTATTCAGACATTTTCAGCCTCTGGACTATGAAACTAAACTACGAAATATTCAAAGATACAATTATTTCTCTCTTTGAGCCATCCACTGATAAAAATCACTTGATCCAAATGAGCGTGATCATATGACAAATGTTCATCATAGAACACTCTGCTCAGTGAGCAATACAGAGCCAGTTGTGTGTGGAGAACTGATAGCTTTGAAGACATTCATGAAAGAGGAAGCAGTGGCCTTTTGAATGACATTTTGATTTTGTTTCTCCCGCTGAATGCGAATGAAGCCGCACAGTCAGGACGCTGGCCCTTTAAGAAGGGCCCCCTCGTTTACGGAGGTAATAGATCATATCTAAAATAGAGTGTTTGCACGTGGCGGCACTGCCACCATCATCGCTAACTACTTGCCGAGGATCCTTGAAAGCTAAATCATTTTGCGACGCATCATTGAACGTTTACTTGCATCGCCAGCAGATGGGCCCTTGTGGTCCATCTGTTGGAGGAGATGTCTTCAACAAGCCCCCTTCACCTTCAGCCGGAGAGAGGGGGGAAGCATTTGAATATTCATCCCATCAGAGGGACCTCCTAGTGGGAGCGAGGTCAACCGTGTGGTCTCCGCGCTGGTCAGCTTGGGTCATAAAACTCTGGACACCAAATGAGGGGTCTCGCACCTGGCCCAGTTATCCACATAAACTAGTGAAGGCGTGCGTGTGTCTGTGTGTGTGCGTTTGAAAGAGACAGACCGCACGTTCACTAACAGCAGATCATGCCATCTCCCCTGGTAATTATGAGGGCTGCATCTGTTGGAAGCCACGAGTTTAATGTGCTCATTAATTGTGCGCTATTTTGAAAAGTTCACCGTACGCGCCAGAGTAAAGCCGTCAGCACGTGCCACAAAAGCAGACCATGCGCAACGTGCAGCGTGTGCAGACGTGTGCAGACGTGGGAACCCCACTAGTGATTGCTTAATATGTCATAATACAATTTTCGTGGCTTTTCAGTCCTGATGTACTCGGGGCTTTCATGCTTTAGTGATTAGGAATAGAGAACGGACGGCACATTTCGGCCCCTTTTTACGCGCCTTTAAAGTTGAGGTTTCTGTGTTAATCTCGGAGGTAGGAGACTGTGAAGAGAGTTCAGTGGGTAATGGCCTGTGGGCCTCCCGGCCCTGTGAGGTCCGACTCTCCGCTGGGTCACTAGGCTGTGTGTCACGCCCCTCTGTGGAATTCCTGGCCATAATCGACCTTCTATGATGAGCTCGTTCCTGAATGATTTCTGCATATGAAATTTCATTCTGGCATGATTATAGAGCAGTGACAACAGGGCGACCCCTTAACCTCAATTTAAGATAGAGTTGCATTATTTTAAGCAAAAGGTCTTTTCAAGACCACTCCATGGTTCAGTGGTACGAAATTGATTTGCGCTCCCTGTCTCTAATTTTTTTCATGCGTTTCCATGTTATGCTAAACGGTGTCAAGCTCCCTGTTCCGGAAACATGCACTGTTTAACATAAGCCATTACTGGGAGATGTCACTTGTGTTTATTGCAAACACATATCTGTGTTCCATCGATATTTTGACATGTACTTAGTGGAGGGGAGGGTAGGGTAGTGAGGGAGTGCTCGAGGGCTTCCGATTGGGACCCATCCTGACCTGCTCCCCCTTGCACCAGCCTGTGCTCCACTTTCAATCTAATGAAGTTGTTGGAGTGTGGAGACTGACAGCTTAATTATCTTTTATGAAAGTGGGACAAATTGAACTGTGTCTTTCCATCAGTTTTTGATAGATCAGGAGGCTGCCAGGAGTCCTGTGGCAGCACTCTTGTGAATCTCAGGGCTAATCCACTCTGCCTGAATCCCTCTCTTCCTCTCTCTCTAGCTTCCTCTCTCTCTCTCTCTCTCCCTCTCCTACACACACAGCCTCCCTGTTTGCTGCCCTCAGTACCATAGCCAGTTCCTCTCCCATTCAGGTGTTTATCTCTTGAATGAGTCTGAGTGACTTCTCCCTCTCCACCTCGTCTAACTCAGCTGACCCCCACAGTGCAGCCTTCTCCTCTCCTCTCTTCTTTGTTCCCTCCCTCTCACTCGTTCTCTCTCCTGACTCCCTGTCTGCCAGAGACTGTGCCTGACATCCATATGTTAGCTGACAGGCCCTGGCCCAGTAAATGATGACTATATCTAAATGTTGATGAGCTGGGGAAGTGGACAGGGGGCTGTGTTTGTAAATGGAGCCTTGTTTGCAGGGGGGAGACTTGGGAGTTCTAGACTGGCTGGCAGATGTCAAGCAGTGGAAAGAGAGAGAGAGCGAAAGAGAGCGCAGCTCACAAGAAGACTTGACAACTCTCTCAGTGGCAGGTCGGTGGACGGGTGCCGTGGGGATGACCTTTCACCTCACCGCTGTGTGATACCTGACAGCAGCACCCAGTCTTATCTTGGGTCAGAGATGGCCCAGAGACATCCTTCAATTTCACTTGAAAAATAAATGTCGAAAAATAGAAATATGTTAATTACCTATTGGTCAAAGGCCAAATAGATGTAGACACAATCTACCCCTTAGGGCTTTTGATATGATTCAGAATGCTGGTCATATCTTATTCTAGACAAGGTCATCTAAATGACATTTTATTACTATATCTAGGCAAAGTTAATTTCTCCTGAGGACCTTTTCTGTAAGGGTGATAGATAATTTGGTGTCTAAAAACTTTTTTTTTTATAATGACAATGGCCACTGACCATGGGCTTGGACACACAGCTTGACCAGAATGTTCTGCAGACCTGACACACAGCATGGCCTGTCACGCTTGTTTTGTCAGTCATCTGAAGTTGAGCTCACTCCTTGTTCCCAGAAATACATTTTATTGCAAACATTTTCTCATCTACATGTAGGTAGCTACAATATAGCTGCCATTAAAGACGATGTTGACAGTGCAGTCAAATCTATCTAAATAGTATCAGAGTCCACAACTGAACTGGAAGGTTTCGAATTGTACAAGAAGATTGGACATGTGAGGATCACAGAGAACAGTGACTGGAGACGGCAGTGAGAACATGCAGCCTTCTAAAAGAGCTCGGACAGGGCGCTCAGCGATCGGCTGGTTGGCCTGAGTTTCATCGAAGCTGAACCGTAGTTTCAGCAGTGCCGCTCTGAAGAGCCGCAGCCCATGCTAACATCGCAGCACCTCAACACGGAGCCGGGACACGGACTCGCCACGCGCACAGCCAAATAAATGGAACACAGCCACGCGACAGAAGGTAGCAGCCGTCGTGTGAAGTCAGGCGTCGTGCGCGCGCGCGGGTGAAGCAGACCGGAAGGCCGATGTCTCCTCACGCTGCCGACACCGAGGCGGACTCGCCTCTCCAGCCCTACGAACGCCCGTGGGCCGCGCAGGCATTAGCACCATCGCCCAGGTGAGCGATAGCATCGCGCTAACTGAATGAGGCGCGTTTTTACCTCGCGGACCATCTGGTCCCGCTGCTGGAGCAGGCGCCCCGCCTTCTCCCCGGTGGGCTTCTGTCTGAAAGGAAGAGGCAGGACGAGGGGCTGATGAGCGAGGCCTCCGGGCCCTCCATCACTCCTCACCACCAGGAAGGCACCAGCTGTCTGCACTCATTTGCATCCTCACCCCCCCCCCCCCCCCATCACCCCCACCCCCTTACCCCACGAACACACACGCACATACACACACACACACACATACACACACACACACACACACGCAAAAAAGAAAGAAAGAAATGAAATGAAATTAGCCACAAGTTTCCTCAGGTGATGCAAGATTCAGACTTAGGCAGGATGTGTCAGTGCATGCATATGTGTGCGTGTGCATGTGTGCGTGTGTGTGTGTGTGTGTGTGTGTGTGTGTGTGTGTGTGTGTGTGTGTGTGTGTGTAGTGTCTGTGAGTATCCAGAGCAGGGAAGGTCATTGAGCTCTTAGCAGGAGAACGCAGCTTGAACTGATGTTAAAAAGGATATGCTCAAAAAAAAGTCCATTGTGGATCTTTTGTCCACTGTCAGAGGTTACAATGTGTGAATTTTTCCATGGTGTTGTCTTATTGAGAACAATACAGTATCCTGGTGCGTTAACCTTTGGCAGCTTCTGTTATTAGAAAATAAAAATCAATACAGTCATTTGTAAATCTATGGATCTTCGCATCTTAACAAGTACATATTTAGGACTGATTTTAAGTATTAAGCTGAGAGCTTGCCAGAAAAGTACTTTTCATGCAGAACCACAGTTAATGGACCATTCTGGACTAGAACAGGTCTTGGTCTGAGTGTACCTACCCCATGTGTTTTCAGAAGCAGTCAACAGTGAGTGAGGAGCAGGGATGCAGTCCAACACAGAGTGAGGAGCAGACCGAGGGAGGGTGAGGGGCGGGGTCCCCACTACCAGTGGGAGGAGCTCCCTGTGCCGAGCCCTGCCCTGGCCTGTCTGTGCGGGTTAGCCTTTGACAGGTGGGCTGATTGATTCCGTGAGCCGAGCCAGGCAGGGGCACAGGCCCGCACGCTGAGCTGTACCTGTCCACCTTGCCAGCGCCCGGGGCGGCCGCCAGGGCCGGGGTCACTCCAGAGGGGCGGCAGCTGACACCCTCCTGCACCACCCGTTATCAGCGTCTCCATTTTGTGTTCTGTCAGACTGACTCGTCCAGCCAGCTGACACCTCCCGACCACCAGAAATATGGAGCTGTCATTAAGAGGACTAGAGAGAAACATATCATGCCTTAATTAGATTCATCTTTATTAGATCCACTATTCCTGTTTTAATGTTTTATGTGAAATTCTCCGGATGGCACAATGCTCTGTGAACCTTGAAAATAAAAGGAAAAGAAGATGAAAGATTTTGTGTGTGTGTGTTTGAAGACATGTCAGTGGATCCTGTCTATCAATAATGCCCTGTCACTCAGGCTGCTGAGCGG
Source organism: Brachyhypopomus gauderio (assembly GCF_052324685.1). Lineage (NCBI taxonomy): Eukaryota > Metazoa > Chordata > Actinopteri > Gymnotiformes > Hypopomidae > Brachyhypopomus > Brachyhypopomus gauderio. The sequence goes on from NC_135227.1 coordinate 14,645,879, forward strand.
TGGCAGGGGTACACACCTGCCAATACACATGTTGAAGTCGGACACCTGTCTGTTTATGATGCAGTGCACAGAACAAATGCTTGTCGATAGCCCTTCTGATTGGTATTCATCATTGTCTTCGCCGTTGGATTTCATTCATCACCTGATTTGGCATACTGATGTTTTGGTTTTTAGAAAGTCTCGATCAAAGTCGAAACAAAAGTGAGTTTTTTTTTTTGTGACTCTTTGCAAGACAAAAAAAGGCAGCGTTATGTTAGTATTAAACCACACTTCATCTACAACAGTACTGCAGTGAAATGGACACAACGTGAAACTCGGTGACACACATCAAAGATGTACATCTGTGATGGCTTTCCCCCTCATCGTTTAAATGTTGCAGCAATGCCATATGAAGCTGACATATTAACCAGAATCCAAGTGAGGGATTTGGGGGGCAGTGGAATTAGGCCTAGTGCAGTGTAATTGACAGCCACGGTCAGTAAAATGGGATTCTTTATCCCAAACACGAAATCAGGAATTCGTTCGGGTGAGGCACCAGCGATAGAAAGGGCCCGCTCAGCTCTGCACATGAAATGTAATTATGGAATCACCCAAGTGAGCTGGGCCACACATCTGGCCCGGCATCTGGCGGGGACCCGGCTGCCGCATGCTCACGCCGTTCACACCGTTCACGCCGATCACAGCCCTCCGACGCCACTCGCACCAGCACATTAAGTTCAGCCTCCACTTACGGGGACGATGGAGGAGATTTCACATCCACTCAGTTTAAAACTACAAATCATTTTAAATGAGGGCAATTTTCATGAAGCGGGAACAGAGCAATATCTACAGATGGAAGAAAAGACTGCACAAAGATGATGATGAAATGTGCCATTCTGTTTTATATGATATTTACAGTGCTGAGTTTTTAGTGGGGGGGTCAAAATTATAACTGTCAGCTTATAAAACAAGAAGAAATTTCACATTACCACCCACACACAGACACACACACATTTTGTTTTATATTTGCATATCTGCACACCTGAAATGTTCAGATTTTATATATTGTGATATTGATTCAGGTACACACACACACACACACACACACACACACACACACACACACGTGTGTGTGTGTGTGTGTGTGTGTGTGTGTGTGTGTGTGTGTGTGTGTGTGTGTGTGTGTATGTGTACCTGAATCAATATCACAGTCTCACAATATATATAAATATAATTGTATATATTGTGAGACTGTGATATTGATTCAGGTACACACACACACACACACACACACACACACACACACACACACACACACACACACACACATGTGTGTGTGTGTGTGTGTGTGTGTGTGTGTGTGTGTGTAAACTGAGTGCCTGAATCGACATCACAGTCTTGTATGCACAAAATATATATATTTTGCGATAGCAGGCGGCAGTGACTGTGTCCAGGCTGCAGTGGGAGAAGACTACTGCCAGTCTACAGTGCAGACTAGCGCTGTCCCCACAGAGACCTCCCACAACCTGCTGCACGTCTACTGGCACATGATGTCTCAGACGCTTACGCACTCACACAAAACTATGGCTTTGTTTGAAGCTGCAGTCAGACTTGTCTCATACTGAGGAAACTCCTGTGTATGTTACTGTGTGTGTGTGTGGGGGGGGGGGGGTGAGAGAGAGACAGAGAGAGAAAGAGAGAAGGAGAGAGTGAGAGAGAATGGGAGAGAGGGAGAGAAGGAGAGAGAATGGGAGAGGTAGAGAGAGAGAGAGAGTGGGCAAGAGGGGGTAGTGGAGAAGAGAGAGGGGGAGTCTAGCCCTTCCAGAGGCATTAAAGATGGACAGGGCAGAGAGACAGGGCAGAGAGACAGGTAGGAGGCCAGCCAGCTCCTCTGACATGTCCTGCTGTGGCACAGCAGTGAGCTCAGACAGCCCATCACTTCCCTGTCAGCCCTCCGACCCACCTCCTCTCCCCACGCACGGGAGGCGCTGGCTGGGCTTGGAGCAGGAGGAGGACCTCCCACACTCTGTGCCGGACCCGCTACACTCACTGACTGACAGGCTGACTGATCACTCTGACCTGTAGCACTGCACTGACCCACAAGATCAGCAGTTCTCACACGGCCTCTCTCAGGAAACCTGGGAGAATGAGGCTGAGGTTTTACTGTCCTAGAGAGACCACAGTGGTCTGGGGGGGGTATTGGTGAGTGGAGGAGTCATGCATACGGAGGTCCAGGTAGGTTTCATCATGGAAATATATGGGGGTCAGCTCTTCTGCCCAAATGACTGCAGCTGGAACAGAAATGATCATCTGTGCCAAGACACACAGTCTATTAATGAATCCTGAATGTGCTTGGATCAGGAAACACTGGAAAACCTCAAATACAGAAAACACACTGAAACCAACAGTAACTTTCAATTCTGTACATACTTCATTCATCGAGAACCTGGTGAATATATCCTCAGTTACAATTCAAGAGCCTGTTGTGTCACCATTAACTTAAACTAAATTAATTAAATATTAATTATTATTGTACAATATCTGTTTGGGAAACTTACTATGTCAGTGCTACTATCTTGGACTGGTATCATGAAATAATTTCGGATGCTTATAAATAACATAACCAGGGACCCTATAACATGCATTTTTAATGCGCTACATTAGCATTAGCAAGTTCCTGGTAGATAATTGTACTCAGTTATTCACAGTACTTTCCACCAAGTATATACAGTACTTTCCACCAAGACTAAATGAATGTACCACAGTAATAGAATCTTTATAGAAAACCTTTATAAAAATGCTGTGGAAAGCCTTACTGTACCTCCACCAGCTGCTCCACCTGGACGTAGCTTAGCCCAGCACGCGACTGCGGCTATTCAGAAGCTCTAGTACCCTTACTGAGGGCTTGAGCTTTGTGTCAAACAAATTGATGGCTATGATTTATTATTGTATTGTAGACTACAGTTCATAGTGTTAATAGTTATAGTATACATTTTTTGAGTTGTATATTCTAAGAATTAGATATTGGTTTTGTTACCGGAGGCAGTTGACAATCTAGAAGATTCTTATGATTCAACAATTTGACGTTTATAACTTTTGAAGACCCTCCCCCTTCCCGCCTGTATGTTGAGAAAGGGGATGTGCTCCTCAGGGTGATCTCCCACATTCACTGTACCCCTCTATGCCCATCTATGCCTTCATGTGCCCCTCTGTACCCCTTTATGCCCCCATGTGCCTCTCTGTACCCCTCTGCACACCCATGTACCCATCTGTACCCATCTGTACCCATCTGATTAGAGCATTTTAACACTTCTCCTCTGTTGCACGCGTCATTCAGCTTGCAAGACGACATCCTGCTTCCATTGTGCTCTTCTCCTGCCCTCTTGGCCGAGCTCCAACTGTGAACCCTCACCTGCCCCGCACGCCCTACGAAGACCACACTGCACACTCACGCCACCTCCGGGACAGGCTGGCTCAAACACAGCCTTTGGTGGAGTAGTGGCAGCTCCCCTGTGCCCCGATGTTCTTGAAGATGGCATGGAGGTGCCGGTGTGGGAGGCAGGTTTAGGAACCAGCTCTGTATTATTACCACTGGAGACTGAGGTTGGCTGCTTTGGTGAAACACTCCTGGATCGTTGATACCCACAGGCTCCTGTGTTTTCTCGGGAAGATTGTTGTGTTATGCCATTTAGTCAGAAACAGAGCATCTAAGTCTTTTAGCTTTTTCAAGGAGAGATTACCAACAGTTTAGGAAGGAAATAAGGAAGCCCTTAGAGATGGCTACCTCTTTGGAATGAGATTCTGTTCTCAGAGAGCCTTCTTGATGAAGCCTTTGCTTAATGAACCTGAAAAGCCCACTGCCAGTGTCCTGTGTTCTGACACTACATGAACAGTGTTGTGCTGGGCCTTCAGGCACAAGGTGCCTTTTTCCCCCACTGGCCTGAGAAGGATTTCCGAGCTTGGTGTGAACAGAAGGAGCATTCAGATGAAGGTGCCGGGGTCTTTTTTCCTAATCGCCTGATGGAAAAAGCAGCATTTTTTATTTATTTCTTTATATTTCTTTATATCTTTATTTTTGGAGGCAGGAGTCAGCAGTGGGTTGAGTTATTGTGAAGTGATGGACTACCTTAGACCGCCAGCAATCAAAGAGATAGCTCATGCATCTCCAAATTACTACTGCTTCTGTCACAGGGGCGTTGGTGATGTCAGCCAGTGGGCTTCACTTAGACACACACACGCACACACACACACACACACACACACACACACACACACACACACACACACACACACACACACACACACACACACACACACACAAACACACACCACCACAACAGAAGCACTCAGAATTCTATGTGGAAATTAAATCTTTGTAGGAGAGGCCTGGCTCAGTCGACTTTGTCTTTTTCCCACTCAGTGGAATTAAAGGACATTTATTTTGGGTTGAAACACTGTGTGGGAAATGTTTCCAGTGAGCGTCCAGTTCCGGGAGGATGGGAGAACACGCATGCAGCGAGGCGGCTGATTGAGGGCCACGTGCTGACGGACCCTGTCAATCCCCCAGCATTCAGTGCTGAGCATGACTACAACTTCCACCATTTGTTGACGTGCTGTTGTTATGAGTCTCAAATTTTTATGAGTCTCAAATTCGCATTAAGAAGGCAAAATGACAACCAGTTCATTCCAGGGTGAAAAGAATGTAGTTAATTGTCCCCACGCCACATATTGTTAGCTGTTAAGACATTAACATACACCCGGTTTGAAAGGTATTCTTGTAACAATAAACCAGATAGGAGAGTGAAAGAAAAGAAAAAAAAGGAACAGGCCAACATTCTTTTAATTTTACTAAATCTCTTTACTAAGTCTCTTAAAACATAAAAAAATGTTAAATGTAAACACAATTGTAATTGAATTGTTTTTTTCAAATAAAAATAAATGACAGGAAGATATGTAACTGAACTTTAATTGATTTATTTATTTATACTCTGCTAGACAATTTTACCAGCATTGGAGTATAGCCGTCCAAACTTGTCAAAGACATGGCAGGTTGTGAACACAGTCTTGAAAGGCTGCAAAAAAGAAAAAAGAATATATGGATATGCAATCTTAATATAATAAATTATCCACTGCAACAATAAATATTGAATTCATCTATAACGATAAAGCATTGAAATAATCTGTAATGATGAAACACTGAAATAATCTGTAATGATGAAGCATTGAAATAATCTGTAATGATGAACACTGAAATAATCTGTAATGATGAAGCATTGAAATAATCTGTAATGATGAAACACTGAAATAATCTGTAATGATGAAACACTAAAATAATCCGTAACGATGATGTACTAGGCTGCGTGCACCTCCTTATGCCAGAATACAGCCACACATGCACACGCTGAACTGCTAGCTGCTCTTGCATGTCAGTCTTTTTTCTCGTGTCTTTCATCTGCTTTTGTTAAGGCCTCCAACATGCAACAGTGTGTCATTTGTAAACCGCACCTGTGTTTGACTGCATGGTGTACTTACCACCACATCAAAAGGCAACAGTTTACAAGTGTGTGTGCAACATAAGCTTTACATTCATCTGAAGATTTTGAAAGTCGAGCAATGTGCACTTCAGCTTACGCACATGCACGTGCACACACACACACACACACACACACACACACACACACACACACACACACACACACACACACACACACACACACACACTTTACACACCCACTTTACACCAGCGGTGATGCTAACAGTGAAGTACTCTCTGCTGTAACTAGCATGCCCTCTTCATCATAGTTCCTTCCCAAGCCCAGTCAGCCTGTTAATGATGAATGTGAGAGGCACAACACAAATCCTGACCTCTTTTTTTGCAGCTCTGCACAAAAAAAAAAAGAAAAAAAAATTCTGCGTCAGATATTTTTAGCTGGACTGGATTCAGCCTTTTGCAAGTGGCCTAGTTGCTGTTGGTACTCATAGGCCTGCCTCCTGGTGTCTCTAGGTGTGAGGTAATGCTCACCGACCCCCCCTAGAGGCAGACCTGGTCTAACACATGACACCTTTCTCCAGCGCTGCTTGCTATTCCGAGAGCTAAGGCTGAGCGCACCAGCAGGAGAACAAAGGGAACGAGTGAGGAGTGAAGTCAGGTTCAAAAGAGGGGGGAGAAGAGAGGGAGGAAGGGAGGGAGGGAGGGAGGGAGGGAGGTAGTGAAGAGAGACGCTTTAATTATATATTTTGTTTCTTTTTTTAACTAAAAAAAGATGAAGTTGAGCAAGGACAAACTAATGTCACAGACTGGGGCATTGACAATCTCCCTTCTTGCAGGCATACATGTGATCTCTCTGTCAGTCAGCGTCCGTCGCCGTGACAATCATCTGTCTGTCAGGGCCTCGGGACAGGCTGTGGTGAGCCGTCCTTGTAAACAGCATTCAGTGGTGATATCAACAACTGTGGAGGAAATGCAAGCGGACACTGCTGCACATAAAACTCTCGTTTGCTCCTTTTGCTACAACAGCAAGACCTGCGGTACAGAATTCTGCACAAATCTGGAGGAAATGTGAGCAATTGAGTTTCTCTAAGGTGGAACTTGAAGAAGATGGAGCTGAATGAATCATATTACGAGTGGCTTCACTGGAGTGAGCAGGATACCGGACCCTTGTTTTTGTGGGACAGAGTTTGGTATTAAGATCGTCTTTTTGAATTGGCATCCTGGTGGAGTACGGGTGGGGTGTGGGCAGAGGGAGCAGCTGACCTATCAGCTCGAGGAAGAGGCGGAGCATATTGTAGAACGTCATCGCTTTCTAATAACGCGGAGAAAAAAAGTGTCAGAACTACAACTGACTCAGTAAAGTTTAATACTGTAATACTCTAACATACTGTAAATATGATCGGAATGAAAAGACTTGATGTGCAGTCTAAGGCCTCTATATTCAACTCAGCCGGTAAGTCCTAAACCTTTCATGAGTGCAGTCCAGTGTACGGAGGCAGAGGGACCGGTCCAGTGTGCACTGCTGAGGCCCTGCCGGAGTGGGCCTAACCAGCCCTCATTAGTGTGCTGTTAGCAGCTACTTAACCACAGCTTCAACCTCAATACTTTCCTGCTTGCTGGAGCCGCCATTTAACCCAGCATGTTGTCACTTGCCTTCTCGGCTTTAACCAAATAAAACAATAAGAAAAGAGAAGAGATTGATTTATTTGCTTCAACGTTCTTTGGGACGAAGCGGCTCTTTTTCTTCCCGCCCTGAAACCAATTAGCCGCCAAGCACTTGTACTACAGAATGTAGGTCAGCATGGAGTAATAAAAAAGTATTGACTTTTCTCTGACTGTAAGCAGCGTGAAAGGGGAACGGCAGCCTTGTCGTACATGAAAAGAGCTCCATTAATTTCACTTATTTCAAGAAGGGACCCTGTCAGGTTCTAATGTGTCCAATGCACTTTTTGCAGAGCGACACCCTGACACCGAGCCGGCCTCTGGTTGAAACGAGTTTACATTATTTTAGCTAGCGGGAACGTGATGGCGTAATTCCCAGCAGAAATGGCAGAGGACATTTTCATACACGGTTGCCTCTTGCTACTTCAGAAGCAAACACTACCTCTTGCACTGTGAAGTTACACTGTGTACTGAGACCAGTTGACCATTCAGTGTATTGTTGATATTCATGGTCTGCGAAGAGAATGAGTGCAAATTCATTGTATATCACACAGTTTGAGTTGGGTTAAAAATGAGATAAAAATGCTATCTCTTGAAACTTACATAATCTTACATAAACAAATTGTTTAGGAATTAGTAATGAGAAAATAATGAGAAAGTATTGTACAGACACAGATCTGCAAAGCACAACACAGCAAAATGCAATAGAAAATATTGTATTATACAGTTTATTGTTGTACAGAGGGAAATAGGATGTTTTGCATTAGTCATGCAAAAACTGTGGAATGCTGATTTGTGTGTGTCCTGTGTGTATTAAAAGCATGTCTAATGTGTTTTAAAAGCATGTCCTGTGTGTATTAAACACATGTCCTTTGTGTACATTCCAATTCGTACAGTTGGGAAATGGTGACTTTTCAGAATATGCACCAAAGGGAAGGCAAATATTTGCTGAAAAGCCGACTTTCCTGGATCAAGAGTTGGGAGACAATTGCATGCTAAAGGGTATCTACAGGCAAAAAACCAATCAGGCCTAGATTGATAAAAGAGAAACCCTTTATGGTATATGGTAATCAGTCCAACCCCAAGATGGCAATGCATAATAATTCAGCTTTATTCAGATGCTTGATGAAATATGCATACCACACACCAAAGTCCTATTTTATCATCATCTTTATTTATTTTTTTTTTCTCATGTGAAGAAACGACGTCAGTCTGAGGTGGAGAAAGAGGAACGGAGACAAAACAAACATAAGGAAACACGTCCTCAGCTGGACCGGTGCTGAAACGTGCTGCTTCACTCCATGTGCAAAACACACACACACACAGAAACTCTTTAACTGCACGAGTCACGTCTATTAGAACATTAAAAAGTATTATTCAAAAGGCAGATATGACTGATGGGTTCGAAATCTTAGAAAAGATTACAAAAGAGAAAAGATGTGTGTGGTGTGATCAGTATGTTAGAATTAAGATGGAGAACGATTCTGGGTTTGGGTGCTCTCTGATGTGTACAGTTTGACTAACTCAATCAGAGTTGCCTTTGTTTTCCCTTATTTTATGCATACTACTGAGAAAGTAAGCACACTAATAAAACAGAATAGCTTGAATATAGCCATCCATGTTTCAGGACTTCAGGAGTATAAAGTCAGCAGTGCTGAATACAGAAGCAGAGGTCAGCATTTGACATATCACAGGATTTGACTGGTCCTCTGGTTCAGCAAACATATAAAAGGATGAACTTAATACAGGTCCACATTCACTAACTAATGCTAATTAACACCACGGAAGAAAAGCCAGCCACGTGGCTACACTGTAAATAATCACGAGAGTGCTAACGTTGTAAAAGTTTCCGAGTCTTGGTTGGATAAATCTGATTGGACCAGTCCCTGCGTGCATATCCCCCACAATCCACTAATGGCCCAATAATAGGAGACAGTGACAGACTCTTCCTTATGTTGCATTTACCCGACCTGGATTAACTATGCACACGGGCTCCCCCTGCGCTACGTCCATCAAAGTGAGGCTTCTAATCCTGCTCTTTCAACAGGGTTTAGCACTTCCATTCGTCAGTGGAAGGCTCCCTGTTCCCCCCATAACTGCAGTTTGGAATTTAAAGGGGTGTCGTACCCTCCCTGCAGGTGCTCCACCTTAATCTAGCTCGTTTTTCATTGTCATATTCAGGCGAGACTTAACAGGATTATGGGGAGAAACCACAACGCTTGGAGAACTACTCCCGATGTTGTTCTGGAATGGATGAGTGCTTCACACATGGTGCAACAATGTGTGTTAGCCATGAGAAGATGCACAGGGCACAGTGTGGCAAACGTCTGTAGAAGGTGGAGACCAGTCTTGCAGCGCTGGGAATGAAATCTTGTCCAAAAATAACAGTCATGTATGTTTCAAGAAAGAATAATATATTTCGATGGTAGACGCCTTTTAAACTTGATATCACATTATCTTCACAAACAGGTCTGACTGCCTAGTGTATATTTTATCATAGTTTTCAAAGGTAACACAATTAGCTTAAAAAATTCATACACACACACACACACACACACACACACACACACACACACACACACACACACACACACACACACACACACACACACAGATTCAATCATTCCTGCAATTAACAGACAATGCCAAAACGATGCAGTATTTCATGTAATTCTGTTCTATCATGCTGTTGCTTAGGAAAAGTAACCCCCCCTGCCTCTACTGAAGAGGCCCGTTGCTTGTCACCTAAATGAGGTTTCTGCTGGGCTGCAGTGAGCAACTGGCATTGGAACACAAACGCCTGTCCTTGGAACCCCAGTGTTATTCTGCCTTAATTAATTTAATCAAACCCTGGAGTAACGGGGGGGGGGGGGGGGGGGGGGTTCTTTGGAGAATACTATGCAAAGACCTGCACTAGCAAAAGCAGGACTGTCTGCACCAGCCTGCTCAAGTGCTGGAGCCGCACAATTCTGAACTGCCTACACCCCCCAGCCATAAAGCAACTTGATATAAGAAAATTACAATGAATGGACAGTAATGGAGTTGTTTGTGTGTGAATGTATGGGTGCGTGTTTGTGGCATTTGGGCTGATCTGAGGCAGAGCGGTGCTGCTAACTACCCACGCCTCTCTTGCCGTCCGCCTCTGATTCTTCCTACACCAGCCCCTCCTCTTCCTGCCGGTTCTTTCCACACACTTTTGCGTTCGGCCATTGCTGCCTCCTTCTCCGCACCACGGAAACGTGAAGCCTCTCGTGGCTGGCGGTGTGAAGGGTGAGGTGTGGTGCTGGTGTGGAGAATGTGAGGCAGACCAAAGCTGAGAGGCAATAGTGGATGAGCTCAGTGGAGTGGAACAATCGGGGGGGCTGCAGTCTCTGACACTTACTTAATGCAAAGATGCTTTTGAAGGGGCTATCTTTGATTTCCATTCTTACTAGAAAGGAGCACTTTACAGTGATTCTTTTCTTTGTTTTAGGCTCTCAAAAGGAATTCTTTGGGGCTGTATTTTATTCACAGATTAATTCCTCTGATGAAAATCCATAGATTTGCATGTTCCATTATCCCATAACCCAGAACTCTCAAAAAACTAAACTGAAAACAGTGCCTGTTAGTGAATGTTCTGTGAAAAAACTATTAAAATGCCATTGTTTTCTGCTAAATAAAAAAAAAATCTGTCACTTTTATTAAATGTAGGCTATTTTAGTCATATTTCAATTTAGATTTGACATTATTTGTGGAAGGATAAAAAGGTAAAAGCTGACATAATGGATGACATTGTGGAGTTAATTGATATATATACATCATAAAAAGTAAGAGGTATGTCTAGAGAATTCTTGATTACATGGCAAATGAAAGGGTCAGGAATATTTATCATCTAATAAAACCTCCTGGTGCCTCCTGGTCACTAATGTGGTCCGGTCAGATATGCTAGTGCGTATAAGTGTGTGTATCCTACATGGTGTGCACATGGGTTCCATATTCTCTCTTCCAGTTAGTGCATGTTGAGCTACTTTTTAAAAATGTATTTATTGCCCATTATGAATATCATGCACGTTTGAACTCGCATCATACATCACACGTAGTGCTTTGATGCATTACGTTGCTGCTGATTAACAAAAGAAAGCAGCAATGCATGGCCAAATATTCCTGTTTCCACCAAGGCTCATACCACAATACCACAATAATTAAAAAAAGAGACATTGCTCAAGTCGTGCTCATAGGTAGGGGTGTGGGGGGGGGCAGAATGGGAGGTTTGAAAAAGCAATTACTGAGGCAACATTAAAAAACAGAGGAACGGGAGAAAAATGTCGGAATAGGCGGTGCACGGGCTTTCACAACTGCGCTCTATCGGTTTAAAAGCGTGATTGATGAAAGACTAATGCAAGGCGATGGCGAGGTTTTTGCGGCTGGGCATGGCTGCTGCCCGCACTTCATTAGGCGCTGTAATTAGCCCTGGCGCTTCAATTTGTTAGCCCTGGTGGTGATAATGCAAACATCAAAACACGGGCTCCGGCCACGCGGAGGGCAGCGCGCGCGGCCTGACGTAGGAACGTCCCGCTCGAGCCCACGTGAACATGTTCCGAGTTTGCGTCATCCTGTCCCGTCCATACGCAAACAAGAAGCAAGACGTCAAAAAATTACAGCGAGACAAACGTTGCAAAGGCAAACGTTTCGAGGTTAAGGACGACAGAAGTCCGTTAGCCGCGTGTCCTAGCAGAGCGCGAGCCTCTCCAGCGCTTCCCGCGTCGCTTCCCTTTTATCTTCACAATTGAGATAAATCACCACGCGCCGCGTTCGGGTTAAGACATGTTAATCTCGGGAAATAACAGATCAGTCTCAGGGAGCAGTTCCATGCAACAGTGGAAGAGGGGAAAAACGAAAGAAGAAATGTTGAAAGGAAAACGAGAATGGGTATAATTTAATCACAAATGCACCTGAAAATCACCATATCCATCATTATCTGCTCGCGAGTCAATGCAGTGGGGGAGGGATGCGAGGGGATGTGGAGATTCATTAGACGGGCAGGTTTATGTGTGCTGCCTTTCTCACCGGTTACCGTCAAAGGTGGGAAAACACGGCACATTTATCAAACCACAGACAAATGACATCGGGTTACTAGTTAGACAGTGTAATAAGTGCCATTTAATTTCCTCTTTAGAATCAATTTACGTTCCAAAGGTTGGGACTGTCATCAAGGGACAAAGCTTTTCTTATGAAAATTAGGTAGCTAGGAAAAATGTGTACAAATTTATACCTAATATGTGGTCATTATTTTAAAAATAGAAAGGCCTCACAGGCCTGCAAAATAAACTTTTCTTTTTATTTTTCCCTTCGAATCACAGCAAAAATTAAGATTGATTTGGACTTGAATTGCAGTGACCAAAAAGTAAAAATTTTTCTACAGTGAATTAATATATGTGATGCTTCCTCTGTGCTCACAGCTACTATACAGCAGCTGTTGACAGACCTTTGCTTTAGAAGCACAGTCACTACATTACAACACAATAGTTCCTAAATCATCTGCAGATTAAATCTCAAATATAGCACTTAGCAGTAGAGGATGATCTTGCAAAAATGCTAATATGGTAATTATCTTTCTCTTTAGTAAAACATCTAGAATTGCTCAAAGGTGATAACATATTTTACAAAAACATTGACTTTTGTCAGTGAGACAACTGCCAAACTGCAAACATGACCGCGTATAATACGATATCAGAGTCAGACCCAGAGAGAGCGCTCTAATCTTTACATTTCAACATTCATATACTCAGGGGAACTCCTGTTTCCTCGAGTGCCTGGATCTCTGTTTTACTGGGTTAAACAGAGGGCATCTCACTGACTACATTACTCTCTTAGATCTTCTACACACACACACACACACACACACACACACACACACACACACTCAGACACACATTATGATAAAAGAGTGAGAACGAGAGCTTCCTCAGACATTTCATCTGACAGCTTTGTGGAAGAGTGGAGCTACTCAAAGAAAAGCAATCTCTCTACATGCTGTGTGTGCTCATGCTCTTAATTACAGCAATTCAGGAGGCTTTAATTAACCAACAGAAGTCCTCTTTGAACTGTAATTTATAGCAGTGAGAAAAATATTAGAATCACACTGCAAAAATCACACAGCTGTTTCTTTATTTTATGGACTGTGTTTGTAAACTGTGGCCAACAGCCTTGGCTGTTTCTGTGTCTAGTTTAGGATCTGTGGGTCTGTGTCTTACCCCATTACTCAGCATCTATCTAAAAATAACATAATAAGTCAACATACATTTATTTCTGCTACATTTTTCTATACATATAATAACATGCCTAATTTTGTCTAAAGTTATTTAATTAATTTGACCATTAATTTGACCAAAGCTTGCATGCAAAGTTTGGATTTTGAATTTTAATTTTTAATTCTTAAAAGCAAAAAAAGGAAAAAATTACTACTTATAAATAAAGCTTACTAAAATATCTATATTTCTTTGCCAACATCAAATATAAGATGCTGATGCTAATATTTGTCACACTGCTGTCTTTTCATTTAAATATTTAAATGTCCTTATTTAGTTATGTTAATACTTTGGTGTGTTTGTCAGCTTCCCCATGTTGTCTGTTAACTGAGCTAGTCTGACCACAGTGTTCTTCCCTGCCCACTGTGTGTAAGCAGCAGTGTCTGGAAGATCACAGGTGGCATGGGGCTGGTTGGAAGTGCAGGAAGCTTGCCTCAGCGTCTGTAGCGCCACGTGATTGGAGGAGGGCACTGGCCACGGTCACATGACCTCGCCTGGCCACCGGCTGCCCTGCACATGCCATAATGCTGCCATCTTTCCTAACAAGGAGGACGCAGCCTATCACATCCTTACAGCATCTGTTCACCCACAACACTGAGTCTGAAGTCGCAGCACACACCTCTGTTTTACACAAATAAATTAGGAAGTAATTTAAATGTCAGGAAAATGTTTGAAAAATCAGCTTCAGTATTAAAACAGAAATAAATAATAATTGGGGACATTTTACTTGATGCTGTAATCTTAAATTTAAATAAAGAAAGAAACGGAAGATGAAAAAAAAAAACATTGAAAACTGCATTTATCACAGAGATCTGTTAGGCTGTCAAACATGCGTGTGTGCATGTGGGTGAATGTCTGCTCTGTCAGTGGGGCGAGAGACCACTCTAGGTGGGGCATAACCCCTGAGGATGGGTGGGAGGGCTCCTCTCTATGTATGGATCAGTGATAATCCTCAATGTGACATCCTCAGCTGCGTCAATTATGCTAATCACACACACGCTCGTTACGCTGAGCCTTCATTACTGTCAGGCGCCAGCAGGATGAGTTTCACACCCCTGCAACGTGAAGCTGGCTCCACAATAAGTGGCAGAGCCTGGATTAGTTGTGCTTTTTTAGTGAGCCATGACATGATCAGCCTAGATGGGGAAAAGCCTGATCCCAGATCAGCCCCTCATCTGTGACCCCTGCACCAATTCGGTCATGTCCCAACAACGATTACTGCGTGGACCTGTTGAGCAGAGCACAGTGGCCTATATCCAGCGTTTCCGAGTGCGGTTTTAGTGAGACCTGTATGATGGCGGTACGAAGAGAACGGCCAGCCCCGCCACCACGTTCAACACCACTCGCGCATATCCGAGCAGTGTCAGCAGGAGGGGCTTATATTTATTTCCTTCCAGGAGGAGGCATTTCCGGGCAATTGCACTGGATGCAGAGGGCAGTGCCTGCTGGTAAGAGCCAATAAAGAACTCTCATCCATGAACGGCCTTCAGCAAAGACACAGTCAATTACCTAATGTGAGGACTTTGGGGCTGAAGTGGTGGTGGTGGTGGTGATGGTGATGGGGGGTGGGGTGTGTGCATGGGCCTGGGGGGCTTTTCTCCCTCATTTTCTTGTGGGTTTTTATTAAATGGCTGTCAGGTTTGATAAATTTGTGACACATTGAGGATGAGGTGTCTTTGTTTTCTCCCTGCCGAGTCATGTTTGGTACATATGGAGTCTATGCTATTGCTAGTCTGGAGTGCTTGTTGGGCATTTGTGTGTGTGTGTGTGTGTGTGTGTGTGTGTGTGTGTGTGTGTGTGTGTCTTGTGTCTGCCGGTACTATCCACATACCTGTTTTCCCTGAAGTTGACTCCTGTGCTCCTCTCGAAAGTGTTTGTTCCCATACTGGCTCTGTTGATACGGAGAGCTGGTGTGGAGCAGGCCCTCATACTTCCTGTTTTGGTGTGCACTGGAGAAGGGCAGGAACCTGTATGACCAAGGACAGGAGGATACATCTACACCTTAAAGAGAAATCAGCATTTATATCATTCCAGAGCTTTAAACTAAGTAGAAGGCGATAGCTGTAAAATGCCATTAGATTCACATTGCTAGGGTTCCACTGTCAGTATGTTCCATTAACTATCACAGTAGGAGTGTAATCTTATGCCTAAGTTGCAGCAATGCCCTCTGGTCCTAGCTAGCGCAACGACTCACAGCTAATGGTTCAAATCTCCCACCAACCAGTGGATATAATGCTTATACATCACCACGTTCATTCACCCCTCCCATGAAACCGCAATGCATTCCAGTCCAAATCGGAATGGCTTCTTAATCACTTGATTTCTTGCGGGTTGTTTTCCGAGTCGCCCATGTGTTTGTTGGGCACTTGTTCAATGCAAATGGCTGTTACTTAGGAAGAATGCCAGATGTTAATTACAGCGAGGTTGATTTTGTAAATTGCACCCAAGACACGTTGCCTGGAGGAAGATTTATCCGGCGCAGTACAAGAGGTGTCTGCATGAGCTGCCTAAACGTCCTCTGGGCATTGGCTTGGCTCATCACAAAACAAACAACCAACCAACCAACAATCCTGGCACTTCCTGTGAGCCCGATCTGCAATAACAGACCTTTATATTCTTGTTGCTTGTCATATATATGTACTTTTTAATGATGATCAGACAACAAGAGCAGGTGGAAATGTGTATGTTAATGCAATCAAAGCAGAGCGATATGGATGCAATAGTAATAATAGTTCCATCTGGCATAGTATGAGCCATACAAATACAGTGTGAAACCATGGCATTTCTGTGAACCCAGGACAAACATTGGCCTCTTCTGAAAGCACACTATAAACCTTTGGGTAAATATTCAATGGCATATGAATTGTACACAGTTGCTGTTTTTTCTGCTGTTGGTAATCAGTGATTGGGGAGCAAATTTAAAAAGGAAAAAAAATTCTCCATCTGAAGGAGAATCAGTAAGCTTATTTTCTTCTGTGTATGCCTCAGAAAAAAATAGACTAGCATTAGTAATAAACAGTACATAATACCAATAACCCAATAAAGAAGCTAAACTGATAAACTGTGGATGAGGCTTGTGAAAAAAGTTTGCTTCAAACGCAGCACTGGCCCTTTAAATAATGGCCTGGTCTTGCACAGACATACGTCCCCACTAGAGACACCAGCGTCTCCTGCAAGACAGATTACAGAGCAACCCATGCTAATGTGCATGTGGGACGGACATCGCAGAGCAAAAATTAATGTGGCCCCAATGTCCCCAAATACACAACGCTTCTGCTGCTAGCCGGCTGTTTCACTTACTGCCTTCACAGCCTCCCAATTGCATTTTAATAGGCTAGTTTTTATTCATTCAAAGCCATTAAGGGAAGTTTGACTTCTCGCAGGGGATGTTTTGGCACTGCGGACCAGTACCCAGTGACACCACACCAGGCCGCCACTGGAGAGGAGGAGGGGACAGGAGAGGGAGAGGGGGATAGAGGGATGGAGGGAGAGGCACTGGGGGAGGAGAGGCTTTGTTTTTCATGGCTTCTCATCTATGACTCTGCAGACCAGTTTTTCCATTGAGAGTGCAAAGCATGAAAACCAATAAGTGCATAGGCACATTAATTTAAATGGCTATCAGTTCTTTGGCCATGGATACAACATGTACACTGTAATGGCAAGTTAAGGTCATTTTAGATTACTCAGAATAAGCAGTGCTGTAAGGAGGATATCCCTCTAATCTTTAGCTCTTCAAGAGTCTAAACAATTTAGAGTCAAAGTCAAAAATTTTCAGTTCCGACCAGCAACTGATCAGCCATTATGCAGCTTTTAGCTCCTGCCCTGTGTTACAGGCCTCCCGTGCATTCAGCCATAAGCCCCTCCTTGCTGGTGTCTGGAGCAGAGCAAGAGTGAACTTCCTGTATGGGGAAAACTGAGCTGGTGGGAAACAAGAAGAGAGGTGGCAACTTATAGCGGCTCTTTGGAAGACTGCGGCAGCATCTAGTGAGGAAGGAGGGAGGCGAGATCAAACCTGGCCCAATCAGGCGCCTCCATGCCCTGGAGCCGCCACACGGATAATACGATTTGCACAGTAACCACCTCTCCTGTTCCAGCCTGTTTGGAGCGGTCTGTGTTAATGGGGTTAGCTAATTTACTGTTTAAAGTTGGCGCAAAAACGGGGGCCGTCCTGATTAATAAACTCTGCACACTATGCTTGTAATTAAAATAAATGGAAGGGCTTTCAAACTAAGATGCTACAGTTAAAGCATTGTTATTTAAAAAAGTGTTATTATGATAATGTGCTGTAATAATTGTATGCTGGAGAGGAGCGTTAATAATGTTCCAGGAAGGATGAGGTGTGACAGAAGATCAGTGTAAGGACGTTAACAGCTGAAGAGGCTTCATAAGGTTGCTTTGCTCACTGTTTAGACACGAGCCCTTCTGAGTGTTTACCATCTGCTCTGAAGTTGCAGAGGCTAACACAGGAGCTCTACTTCTGGGTGTCCCGAGATGAGGGTGAGACAAGGGTGAGACGTGAGAGAGACGTGTGAGAGACGAGAGAGAAGCGACGGGGAGAGACACACTGCAAACCTCCAGGTTGCGTTTGGCGTTCTTATTTCTGGATTGTGACTATCACAGGCAGTGTAGCGTATGTTGTGTGTTGAAGTGCATTAAGACACACTGAACACAATGATGTAAATCTTGAAATGGGTTTTGACTTGCAACACAGCAAGATCCAGAGTGTTCAAAACGAACAGTGCATTGCATGAGAACACTACATCTTTAGCAAAAGTTGCTCCGTGTTTTCTCTAAACACTTCCCCTTAAAAAAGTCTTTGCCTAAAAGCTATGTGGAGCCATGGGCTGTGTGTGTGTGTGTGTGTGTGTGTGTGTGTGTGTGTGTGTGTGTGTGTGTGTGTGTGAGCACGTGACTCACGGCTGGTCGATGAGGCGAGTCCTCCACTCATACCGGCGGAGCTCCTCTCTGGCCTCCTCCAGGGCCGTGATGGATGTGGCCGTGCGCAGGCTGGGCTCCAGGGGCCGCTGACGCTGCCCCCACACCTCCACCGCTGGCCGGAAGGGCCCCTGACAGGTACGCGGACGGATAAGGTGAATGTTTTATTGCCCGCGCCCACCCGCCCTCATTATTGATGGGGCCCTTGTGCAGCCAACTGGCCCCATTGGCCCTGGTGAGCAGAGCCTCTCTTCCGGATACCTGCCACTCGGGGGGTGGGGGTGGGGTGATGCCTACGGCAGGCCCGCGATGAGCATGATGATGGGCAGATATAAGTCTATGGGACAGGTTTTTAGAACAGGCATCAGCCTCGGCCGCCTAAAACAATGCTCTGAAATAGGATGGAGATATAACAAGCCACAACCCCACATTGCCGTAACTGCGAATGAGAACGATCGATTATGGAATAATGCTTTCACACATTTGGCTTTAAAACCGTGTTTGTTCATGTTTGGAGGCACATATTTTTGTATCGCATTAGTTGTAGATACTGACTGGAGTCAATGAAGTGTGAAAACCCAGGTGTGCTGTGAGATGGCATGGTGGATTCTGTTACAATTTCACTACCAGATGGTCAGCAGTCTTGCCTTGCTCAGGGAGACTGGGCCCAGCTAGCGTCCAGTTCCCTCCTGGCTGCAGCTAGCTCGCCCCGCTGCTCTGCGTGGAGAAGGGTGGCGTTTGTTGTTAAGGTGGTGGCGCTGGTTGTTGTCGTTATTGCTCTTTGTTCCTTAATGTGACCTTCAGACATTGCTGCTTTTAATTCATGCTGGCACAAACGTTCCCTGCCCTTGATACTATCGAGACCCGATCAGCTACCTGCCGCTGACCAATCCCCTTGCTTCCCCAAATGGCACACATAATCAATCTATCACTCGCCGATGCTTATCAGTGGGGGGAAAGTTGCAATGAGAATGGGAGAGGGAGAGATGGAGAGAAGGGAAGAAGAAAGAACAGGGGTGGGGGTCTCTGTTCGAGGCTGTTTGTAAGGGTAAAATATAGATAAATAATGCAGCTTCATTCATTGCCTGAAAGGGGTGCCTTTTCCTTTTTTCCCCCTTTCTTTTCATTTATTTTCCTTTTTTTTTCTTTAATGACTTCCCACTAAACGGGCCCAGCTGGAGCCAGAGCCCAGGGTGAAGAACTCAGGCTCTAATAAAAAGAAATGACTCACGCCTCATTTCTGCTCACTTATGTTTTACATTAATAGAAACCAATAATAGGAACAAGTTACCATAAAAGTCACGGACCGTAAATAACACAAATGGCAAATACGTATCATCAAATTCCCTCTCACAGCCGGACAAGATGACATGCTAGATTTGAAAGTACTTAAAGAAATTCTTTATCGGGAATGCTTTTAAATGCCTCTGTATTCCCATGCTGAGAGCCCGTCGATGGGTTTCGCTGAATAAAGGAGCTGGAGTCGACAGGCAAGCTTATCACCGTTATCTTTCTGTCTACACGCTTTGGTGCCGTCCAGGGGAGAGGGGAGGCATGCTTAATGACATTATTCTTCTTTACGGCGAGTTTTCAAAAACAGTCTCCTGCCAGCTGTAAATCACGGCTTTAATCGTCGCAATCTGGGAATCGCCTTTGATTATTGTCATTACACTTTGCCTTCTATTTGCACATGTTTTATTAGCGGAGTTGGAGCAGTGGAGTAGGCAAACATACTGCTCGCTTGTGTGCACACATCTGAATATGGAGAGGAGGAGCTGACTCCAATCACACGGCGTAGGAGCTGTTAGGGGTTTGGCAATATTTGAGCCATTAGAATCATTGAAACTCAATTTGAGTGGCACATTTGTTAAAGGAACTCTCAAAAGGCGCTCATGCAGCTGGGTATATCAGATTATGCTAACTGGACTTACTAGCTGAATCAACTTTTAACAAAGTTACTTGACTTGGCATAGGAAAGTAAATGTAGCCAATAAGGCTTCATTGAGCAATGTACAGATGAAAAAATGACATCTCAGTGTCAACCAAACTGTACATGTTCAGTCGACAAAATGGCCGCTCCCTGTCCCCCAACATGTCAAAATTCATTTTCATTTAACAAATAAATAGCAATATACTATGACCGACAGCATATATGTTGATCTTTGGATAATCTCTACTTTAATTTACTTTTAATATGAAGCATTATAATTCCACACTTTTTCACAATTTGACACAAATATAATTGTTAATCTTTCTCTTAAGATACATTAAGCCGGTAACATCATGCTGCCATATGGAGGTACAGGCAGCCGTGGGTCTGCACAGATATTCGGCCCCTACCTGTGGCGTCTTGTGTATGGGTGGCAGTTTCTCTGGGCTGGGGAAGGTGGCAGACGCCTGTTGGCTGGAAGGCCGGACTGGTTTTGGTGGGGACCTGATGAGCAGTGGTTTAACTCTCCTTAACCTCAGCTCCATCTCATCTGGCTGTGAGCGGTACGGCGAGTTGAACACGCCTGGACACTGTGAAGGAAAAAGAGCCTCTTGTGTTACTCTGCCTTTATTAACATTATGCTTTCAAGTTCAAGAACAGAGAGCGATGTGAAGATAAGTCCTCCTCTGTTGTCCTCTTGATTCATTTGTGGGTCTATTAGTGGTTTATGTGATGTATTGTTATGTACTTTACATTACATAAAGAACAGAATAAGAAAGAATACATTAAAGAAAATTTTATGGTGTTTTTTTTTTAACAATGTATAAATATGAGTAACATGAATAAAGTAATTCATGTAGTTCATGTGTTTGAACTACATGAGTGGACAGGCATCCACCTCCATCCTTAATGCCACACCTGTAAACAATGGGGCCCTCGGAGGGGCCCACAGCAGGGCCCTCTCCAACTACAGACACGCTTTTCTCATCTCACAGTCCGACCGCTTCCTAAGTCCCTTACTGTAGGTATCCATGCAAAACCTACTCTGAAAACGCGCACGGTTTTGTCGGCAAATGAACCCTCTTTTAATCGCTCAACCTTGGAGAAACAATTACGCTCGTCACCTCCCGTGAGTGGAGCGATATCTATCACTTCAGCACCTGTCAAGTCTTCCAGCTAGCAGGAGCTAGCATGCTAGCTCAAATGGGCTGTTTGTTTATAGTGCTCCAACACCGTAGGAGGCTGCTCAGCTGGGGTGACCGGAACCCACTGGCGTCCTCACGCACTCGTGGTTAACAAAAGAATTCATTATTTGAAGCTGTG